>NW_027467888.1:0-67704 GCF_004210375.1 Tachypleus tridentatus
CATGTGAATTACTATTGTATTAGTCACCATGTAACATTGCAAAACCCTAATTTATTTCCTTATCATTATAGTTATCTGGTAGGTCACTGGTAAGTTTACGGACCTCCAGAGCAAAATTCGTGGTTTAAATTTTCCGACAGAGTTTCTGGTCCACTGTGTCAGCCGTCTCCCAGCGGCACAGAGGTGTGTCTGCGGACTTACACCGCTAGGAACCGAGTTTCGATACCGTGATAGGCAGTGCATAGATAACTCATTGTGTAGCTTTGTGCTTGATACACAAACAAACAAACAAACTATTGTGTAAATGTACACTAAAATACAATAATCAACCTTTAAATAAATTTCTAAAAGTAAAGTTCTAAAGGTGAAAATGAAATATTTCTTAGCTTCATATATATCGCTACATTTTGATTTTAGAATCGCTATGATTAATATGGTCGCAAGGTATGTAAAGCTAAACTGTTATAACTTTAAAATTACACAGTAGAATGAATACGCTATATGAAACTATTTTGGATCTCATGTAGTCACGTCTAGTCTTGCTATATCTGATAACCGTGCAGCAGTAATAATAGCCATGGAGAGTAGTTTCTATTGCAAAAGGCTTTGTTCAGAGTATGTCGTGCCAGAAATACATTCTGCATGCTTCCAAAAATCCAGTTCGCGTACAAAGACGATGGTTTCATACAAAAAAAAATACATATGATATGTATCCAGTGACTTGACTAATATGTTTTAATACGAAATATCTTCAACATTTATTCCATTCTCCAGGTTCTTGAGGTATGCTACTGTTGAATAAGAGGTTTAAGGACAGTTATCTTGTTGAGTCTATGTCATGTTTGCCTCTTTTCCAGAACGGAGATTCTTCCTGATTATTTAGCGTATAGTTACGTAAAAAAAATAAAATACTGCACTTATCACCGTTTTTTATTTCTCTGAGAATTCTCCCTAGTTACAAGACGCTGAACATTGTTTAACATTGCTAGAATATTTCTGGATGGTCCTGGTGTCTCAAGATGATCCATATTTTTCTAGTTTTCCAAAGTCATCCTACCACGAAATTACATCTGATATAGTTTTTATATACCTTCCTGATTAGTTTATTTACAATTACTTGAATATAATGTACTAAACTATTAGGGATGTCCGATTTATGTTAAGAATACGTATACGGTGGGATTTATAAATATATAATCAAACTACAGAACAATTCCAAAAAATAGTCCATCTTCGAAACAGTTAACTGAAAAAATAAAAATGTTTATTCCCTTAGCAAAAAATATTTTATATTCTACATACACACACTCACACATATGGTGATGTTTCAAAATGTGCTACACAAAACTTTGAGCCACTAACAAACGAAAATATATTTTATTTCTCAAGATAGACGAATCAGTTATTCTAATGCACATCAACTAAACCTGTAACATACTTAAATAACAAAAAAAAATGTTTAAATAAGAAAGACCTGCTAACTATGTAAAAAATATATATAAACAGAATAGACGAATGTATGTATTATAAACCTTTCTCTTCACGATAAACAAATTCATATTTGATGGTGGGTTTAGATCTACAATAACCAGCCAGCAGTTTAATTAAATAACCTTATTACACTGCCAATAATCTAAAAGGCTTAGCAACGACAACAGCAGGAAGTTTCTTCATTCAATTATATAATATTTCTAATACATAAGTCAAATCAGTTTCAAGCAACCATCTAGAAACCTTGTTTCATTCGATATACTTAAAATCCGGAGAAACGAACTTCGTGTGATTTCCCTGAAGGCATTGAACTAACTATTGAAATTCGCTTATCCTCATTAGACTAGTTTTTACCACCCGCCTAATATATATGGAAGAAAATATCTAATTAAATCGTTCATAAAATTTTAATCACGTGAATTTATTAATTATATCAATCTTTAAACATAAAGTAAATTATAACTGAGATAAGAAGATGGTGTTAATATTTTTCATCTTTAAAATGGAGCCTTTTTTAACACTTAGGTGACAGTTACCTGCCTTTATTAACATGTTAATATTTTTTTAAAAAAAAGGACAGCATTATCAACAACTTTCGGGAAAACTTAACTTTTTTTGATGCCTTGGGATTCAAACTTTCCTGTGGTTACAAGTAGTGGCAGAGATTAATCAAAATGACTTGCTTCATGTTTATTCAAAATGATTCAGTAATAAAGTACTTACCTCCCAGAGGCACAGCGGTATGTCTGCAGACTTACAACTCTTCTTAGAAACTTTGTTTCGATACCCTTCGTGGGCAGAGCACAGATAGCCCATTGTGCTTAATTAGAACAAACAAACAAAACAAATAAATTACTTCGTTCGTTGTTCATTTACAGCGAGTATCGTAATTTAATATGGAATGTAACAAGATGAGCAAAGTATATTAATTGAAAGAGGAACATCCACTTAGCACACAGGAATTCTTCAAGTTACTGCGGAGTTTTAGCTCAATGATGTATTTTGAGATTAAGAATGCTTCTGACAAGTGCATAAGTTTGAACCTGCTTTATATCAATACGTCAAAGTGACACTACTTCAATCTGTTTAAGACTATACGCCGGACAGTATATTGAACACGTGCCCATGAAATTAGTTTTAATAAATGTAATCAATCCTAAAATTAATAATAAAATAGACCGTGATGACAAGAACGATTTCAGAGTTGACTCCAGAAATAAGCTGAAAAATTTAATATCAGGGAAAACAAATCTTAAAAAACATCCGTAATTTTATTTAACATTCCAGTTCTAGACTTGTATAAACTTGTAAGGTGTATAAATTCAG
Source organism: Tachypleus tridentatus (assembly GCF_004210375.1). Taxonomy (NCBI): domain Eukaryota; kingdom Metazoa; phylum Arthropoda; class Merostomata; order Xiphosura; family Limulidae; genus Tachypleus; species Tachypleus tridentatus. The sequence continues at coordinate 2,818 of NW_027467888.1, forward strand.
TGTTTTAAGCCATCTGTTATTCTAACGTTCTCTTCTAATGTATTGTATCCTTTGAAACTTAACTTGTCTCTACATGCGTCATAGTGTATTTTGTTAATGTAAAAGAATGGTTATCCATCAAATATGTTTTCATCATGGTATTCACCAATGATATGGATATTCGTATTAAAAACCGTATGCCTTCATTTGAATATTTCCATATTCATCGTAATGATATTAGTGAAACGTCAGGTTCTCATCAGCGCCAGTCAGCGGTATATCATGCAAGCATTCTGCCATAAAAGAGCTTTGGAAAGTAATCTCCACATAAATATATATCTTTGTGTCACTGACTTTTCCTTTTATTCTCGTTAAAGTTGGTTTTAACGATTCACTGAATTTGATATAACCTCAATTAAAATTCACTGAATTTGATATAACCTCAATTAAGATTCACTGAATTTGATATAACCTCAACTAAGATTTACTGAATTTGATATAACCTCAACTAAGATTCACTAAATTTGATATAACCTCAACTAAGATTCACTAAATTTAATATAATAAACTAAGATTCACTAAATTTGATACAACCTCAATTAAGATTCACTGAATTTGATATAACCTCAACTAAGATTCACTAAATTTGATATAACCTCAATTAAGATTCACTGAATTTGATATAACCTCAATTAAGATTCACTGAATTTGATATAACCTCAACTAAGATTCACTGAATTTGATATAACCTCAACTAAGATTCACTGAGTTTGATGTAACCTCAATTAAGATTCACTAAATTTGATATAACCTCAACTAAGATTCACTAAATTTGATGTAACCCCAATTAAGATTCACTGAATTTGATATAACCTCAACTAAGATTCACTAAATTTGATATAACCTCAACTAAGATTCACTAAATTTGATATAACCTCAACTAAGATTCACTGAATTTGATATAACCTCAAATAAGATTCACTAAATTTGATATAACCTCAAGTAAGATTCACTGAATTTGATATAACCTCAACTAAGATTCACTGAATTTGATATAACCTCTACTAAGATTCACTAAATTTGATATAACCTCAATTAAGATTCACTGAATTTGATATAACCTCAACTAAGATTCACTGAATTTGATATAACCTCAATTAAGATTCACTGAATTTGATATAACCTCAATTAAGATTCACTAAATTTGATATAACCTCAACTAAGAGTCACTGAATTTGATATAACCTCAACTAAGATTCACTGAATTTGATATGACGTCAATCTATCCGGGATTTTTTGTCAGGTTGACTGTTAAACTGTTATTGCCACTAAATAATGAGGAAGATATTAGCATGTTGTGTTTATCAAGATACCAACGAGTTACAAAAAACATAGCTTTTCCCTTAGCCCCTAAAATGTAAACGCAACGATATTTGCTTTCCCTTTAACTGTAATTCTATATTTAGGGGTCTTTTATATATTTGAAGAAATACAATCAATTTAAAATGAAAACTTTAACTACGCTAGGCTGCTGTGAATACTTGTGCATATGCGTGTGTGCGTGTTAATGTTGAAATTACCATTATCAATCTTTTTATTTATGAAATTAAAATACGAAGTGTTTAGTTATTCTTAACTTTCTAATATACTGTTGTTGGTTTTTACGAGACATGACACTTTCTGTAAATATGTATTTACTTTTCTTTTAAACTAGAAACTCTAGTAAACGTAATTTTAAGCTAATTCAAAGTGTAATAAATTCAAAACATTTGATAGAAAATAAAAACAAGTTAGCAGATGAAATTAGACAACTATTTCTAAATTAAACTTTCTTTTTCTTATCTATTTGTATTCATTATTTTAGTAAGGAAAACTAACGAAACGCTTCATAATTAGAGTGTTGTAATAATATACCAAATTATATCTTAAATCTTTATAATTCGCAAGTGAGCCTATTTTTTAAAAATAAATCCCTTTTCCATGCAAGTGTAACTAGCATTCCTTTCTTAAAATCGTGAGTGATTAGTAGTTGAGAGGCTTAGCTTATCGCATGACATTTCTACTGGTTAGTCGATTTGGAATAATCAAGTCGTCACGTGACGGATCATATTAGCAAAAGTAAATTAATTCTTTCGTAACCATGGAGACGCGAAGGAATAGAAACGTCTGCTAATAAGCAGGATATAATGATTATTGTATCTATTAATGAAGGTAAGTTTTGTTATTTGATAATGCAGTTCCGTTATATGATATATAAAGAATGATATAAACATTATAATTTACTAAACACTTGCATGATATCTTAATACAGCTGGACTTAATATAATTACGTATCTTACAAGGTATCTTTAACCAATTAGAATTTGTTTCTAGGTATAAACTAAAGCAATATCTTAGTAGTGATATCATGTACAGAAAATAACTGGACTTTAAAAAAAATCTGTTTGCTACTTTTGTAGCCACTGCACGTCGAATCGCAATCCCTGGTTCAATCACGATTGTTGAAACTCTAGGAGGTGTTATGAGATGAAGTTGATTTGTCACGTTCGTCACGCTAATCTTTTGGAAAGTCGTGCGAAAAAACTCAAATAACTTTTCTGTGTAGTTTGACAATGTCATATTTGTAAAATAGTGTTTCATAGCATTCCTTTTGGGAAACTAAAATATATTGAAGCTTTCCTAGACTTTGATACCATTGAAAAATCGAGAGAAACAAAAACACTTCCACACAACAGATATTAAGGACAGCTTAACCGAAGGACACCTTTCATAAAAAAAGCTGTAATGAATTATAAGATGTTTTAACCATTTTTCGAACTCATTCTACTGAACGCTGTGTGGAATGAAGTAATAACATGTGATCGTTGGTGAATTTGAAAAGGTTTAAAACTCTTGCTTTGAACCGTGTTTGTAATGCATAGTCTTTAAATTTTTTTACAAGTACCATCACTGTGTGTTTTTCTTATAGCAAAGCCACATTGGGTTATCTGCTGAGCCCACCGAGGGGAATCGAACCCCTGATATTAGAGGGGGGGTCAAATACAATCAGATTTACACATTTTAGCAGGAAATAAAAATATTGCTACAGGTAACATAATGATGATGGTATTAGTTGGTACTGGTATTGGTAAGTAGGTTTTGCCATCTTACCGCTTGTCTAACAAAACATTAGGAGTACTGTTAAAAAATTAAACTAAATAGAAATAAATCAACGAAATGTTCTTTATTCAATAATAATTCATAACTGCTTTAATTCATTTTTTAACCGCATTACCAATAAAGACATTTAATTTTTAATTAATGTTTAATAGATTAATCGTACGCCCACGTTTAACTTACATCTGTATAACATATTCAATTTCTTTCGAAGAAAAATAAATAAGTAAAAAGGAATATATATTGTTATGGCACTACAGAGATGAACACGTAAAATTAAGGATTGAATGTGTTTATTTCGTCAATAGTGCTTACGCATCTCCATATTATTTTGGCCTGGCATGGCCATGTGGGTTTAGGTGTTCGACTCGTAATCCGAGGATCGCGGGTTAGAATCCCCGTCGCACCAAACATGCTCGCCCTTTCAGCCGTAGGGGGCATTATAATGTGACGGTAAATCCCACTATTCATTGGTAAAAGAGTAGCCCAAGAGTTGGTGATGGGAGGTGATGACCAGCTGTCTTCCCTCTAGTCTTACTCTGCTAAATTAGGGTTTGTTTAAATGCTTGTGTTTGAATTTCGCGCAAAAGCTACACTAGGGCTAACTGCGCTAGCCATCCTAATTTCTAGTCTAAAAGACTAGAGGGAAAGCAGATAGTCATCACCAAGCACCGCCAACTCTTGGGCTACTCTTTTACCAACGAACAGTGGGATTCACCGTCACATTATAAAGTCCTCACGTCTGAACGGGCGAGCGTATTTGGTGAGACGGGGATTCGAACCCGCGACCCTCAGATTACGAGTCGAACGCCTTAACCCACCTGGCCATGCCGGGTCCTAAATTAGGGACGGATAGTGCAGATAGCGCTCATGTAGCTTTGCACGATATTTAAAACCATATTATTTTACTGAAATGCATATATTGAAATGGAATTTTAAAAAAATTAACAAACGTACCTCAGAAAAACAGCAAGCCCAAAATATTAAAATTTGATATCAACAAAGGAAAACCATACGACGAATTTGTCTTTGTTCTTTGTTTCTTGTTATTCAAAATTTATTTTTGTTTATAGAGACCTGAATGCTGTTAATATTAAATTTTGTTTAATATATTCTATAACCGTTGATGTATTATTTTTCTTTGGGGTGAATGTTTTAGGTAGAAACATCTAAACAAACCACAAATATACGTATAGTCTTGACGTCACAAGTTTCCATGATGAACTGACTGAATCAATTTTCGTAAATTTGTTTTGTAACCTTCAAAGTTCGAGTTTAAATGGATAAGTGATTGGACGAACGATTCGAGTTTAGCAACTATTTAAATAATTACTACGATAAACCAACACCAAAATGAAAGTGTCATTTAATGCCGTTCGTAACACTATGACCTTTATTTATCGTCCTTTGTCAAAGGACCTACTTAGGGAACATTGCGCACGCACATCGTTCAGCCATATTGTGTGGGCAGAGAAAGGTACACTACATTTAATAGAATATTTCTCAACTTAATGCTTACTTATTTATAAGCCTAGATCTGTGGAAATAAAGCTAGACGACGTGTTTTAACGAATTAAACTTTTAAAGAACATAGTACAGAATGACTTCCAGACCTTTACATCTGTTAAACTAACACCAACAAATTATCAACTTACTAAACGTGAAATCACGTGAAGATCTTTCAGAACGAGGCTATAAAAAATTAGTGTCTATTTTTGAAGCCAAACCATTTAATTAATTTACTTATTTGTGTGTTTTTCAATTTTCATAATAATTTCAACTTAAAGTAAATACTATCAATGGTTATGATAAACCCTAAACATAAAATACTCTAAACGTAAAATACTTTGTTAAATAAGAATATAAGAAATAAACATGTTTTATCTCTGTTGTTGTTCTTTTTGTTAAAGCAAAGCCCCAAGATACACTATCTTCAAGCCTGGTGGACTCAGCAGATAGTCCAGTATGGCTTTGTTATAAAAAAACACACATTTTCACGCCATCCACCAAAAGTGATCCAATCCGTATTTTAACGTTGTAACTACATAAAACGTACCACCGATCCAACTTGGAATTAAAACGTTTCTGTGGTTAAGGATTCACAAAATTAGGCTTTAACATCTAAGATATTTAAATTGAAATTACAAGTCGTGTCTACTTGCTACATTAGCGCACAGTATTATTATTATTTTTGATTTTGATTATTATTTTCCCAAAGATATTTAACTAGGTTGTTTGTTTGTTGTTAAACATAATTTCTTTGTACTGGGCCCGGCATGGCCTAGCGCGTAAGGCGTGCGACTCGTAATCCAAGGGTCGCGGGTTCGAGCCCGCGTCGCGCGAAACATGCTCGCCCTCCCAGCCGTGGGGGCGTTATAATGTGACGGTCAATCCCACTATTCGTTGGTAAAAGAGCAGCTCAAGAGTTGGCGGTGGGTGATGATGACTAGCTGCCTTCCCTCTAGTCTTACACTGATAAATTAGGGACGGCTAACGCTGATAGCCCTCGAGTAGCTTTGCGCGAAATTCAAAAACACACAAGAAACAACTATACATGTGCCACAAATAATAATAATGTAGATATTTGTTTATCTACACTTTGTCTCATTACAGAAATATTTCATTATCTACTTCCATGGAGTTCAGTCTGTCTGTCTCTATTCGTGGTTGGTATTTGGGTGTAGGACCAAGGTGGTTTGAAATTAAAAATTTCTCTTAACTTTTTTCGTAGTGCTATTTTTTTTTCCTTTTATGTGAATGTTGGCGGTGGGTGGTAATGACTAGCTGCCTTCCCTCTAGTCTTACACTGCTAAATTAGGGACGGCTAGCACAGATAGCCCTCGAGTAGCTTTGTGCGAAATTCAAAAAAAAAAACAAAAAAAAAAAATCTTTGTACCATGTACTGTTTACGCTCCGTCCAAGCGGATATAAAAGAACAATATAAGTTTAAAAAACCCTAGACTTACCGTTGAGCCGCTTCAAGCTGATTCATTGAGAGACCATTTTGTATATATTCTTACAATGGGATAAATAACACGCTGTTAGATTAACTACCGAATATTTGAAATTGCTAAACAAAAACTAGATAAATAATTTCTTAAAATATATTTCGATGGTTTCTGTACGTTACATAAGAAAAGTCACATAAAACTAAAACAACTGATTTTAAAATTAATAAGTTGAAGAAAACCATTTCTATCATAAATCATGAAATTTGATATTTTCACCTAAATCGCAATTCTCGTAAGACAATCTTTAAAACAAAGTCAAAATGCTGCTAATGACCTACATTTGGTTAATCAGTCCATAGTAAGAAAGTAGGGATAGAGTGCCCTATGATGAATGAAGGAAACTTCAGTGAAAACGAAAATGTCGAAGAATGTTCTTAAATTGTCAATATGTTCTGCCAAAGCCCAGTCACAAGAGCAGAACTACTTGTGTATCAAACAAAGAAGAAACGTATCCAAGTTGAAAATAAACTTATGTTCTTGTTTCTAAGTCTCTGAAAGAAACGAGTTAATGTGTAGTATGAAACAAGGCATTAATATATACAATATTCTAGCTTCATTACAATCAGATCTAGAAAAAATAAATAAAAAACCACAAAGACATGTCTTTTTTCATCAGAATATCCTGCCATAGCTATGTGAAGCTTAGATCAAAAAAGATGCTGTTAGAACTGCTATCTAACAGAGTGTGAAACCTGAAGCAAAAGATGCTGTTAGAACTGCTATCTAACAGAGTGTGAAACATAGAGCAAAAAGATGCTGTTAGAACTGCTATCTAACAGAGTGTGAAAACTGAAGCAGAAAGATGCTGTTAGAACTGCTATCTAACAGAGTGTGAAACTTAGAGCAAAAGATGCTGTTAGAACTGCTATCTAACAGAGTGTGAAACTTAGAGCAAAACGATGCTGTTAGAACTGCTATCTAACAGAGTGTGAAACTTAGAGCAAAAACGATGCTGTTAGAACTGCTATCTAACAGAGTGTGAAACTTAGAGCAAAAAACGATGCTGTTAGAACTGCTATTTAACAGAGTGTGAAAACTGAAGCAGAAAGATGCTGTTAGAACTGCTATCTAACAGAGTGTGAAAACTGAAGCAGAAAAGATGCTGTTAGAACTGCTATCTAACAGAGTGTGAAACTTAGAGCAAAAAAGATGCTGTTAGAACTGCTATCTAACAGAGTGTGAAACTTAGAGCAAAAAAGATGCTGTTAGAACTGCTATCTAACAGAGTGTGAAAACTTAACCAAAAGATGCTGTTAGAACTGCTATCTAACAGAGTGTGAAACTTAGAGCAAAAACGATGCTGTTAGAACTGCTATGTAACAGAGTGTGAAAACTGAAGCAGAAAGATGCTGTTAGAACTGCTATCTAACAGAGTGTGAAACTTAGAGAAAAAAAGATGCTGTTAGAACTGCTATCTAACAGAGTGTGAAACTTAGAGCAAAAGATGCTGTTAGAACTGCTATCTAACAGAGTGTGAAAACTGAAGCAGAAAAGATGCTGTTAGAACTGCTATTTAACAGAGTGTGAAAACTGAAGCAGAAAAGATGCTGTTAAAACTGCTATCTAACAGAATGTAAAACTTAGAGCAAAAAAGATGCTGTTAGAACTGCTATCTAACAGAATGTGAAACTTAGAGCAAAAAAGATGCTGTTAGAACTGCTATTTAACAGAGTGTGAAAACTGAAGCAGAAAGATGCTGTCAGAACTGCTATCTAACAGAATGTGAAACTTAGAGCAAAAAAGATGCTCTTAGAACTGCTATCTAACAGAGTGTGAAACTTAGAGCAAAAACGATGCTGTTAGAACTGCTATTTAACAGAGTGTGAAAACTGAAGCAGAAAAGATGCTGTTAGAACTGCTATCTAACAGAGTGTGAAAACTGAAGCAGAAAGATGCAGTTAGAACTGCTATCTAACAGAATGTGAAACTTAGAGTTAAAAAAAGATGCTGTTAGAACTGCTATCTAACAGAGTGTGAAAACTGAAGCAGAAAAGATGCTGTTAGAACTGCTATCTAACAGAGTGTGAAACTTAGAGCAAAAACGATGCTGATAGAACTGCTATGTAACAGAATGTGAAAACTGAAGCAGAAACGATGCTGTTAGAACTGCTATTTAACAGAGTGTGAAAACTGAAGCCGAAAAGATGCTATTAGAACTGCTATCTAACAGAGTGTGAAAACTGAAGCAGAAAGATGCTGTTAGAACTGCTATCTAACAGAATGTGAAACTTAGAGCAAAAAGATGCTGTTAGAACTGCTATCTAACAGAGTGTGAAACTTAGAGCAAAAACGATGCTGTTAGAACTGCTATTTAACAGAGTGTGAAAACTGAAGCAGAAAAGATGCTGTTAGAACTGCTATCTAACAGAGTGTGAAAACTGAAGCAGAAAAGATGCTGTTAGAACTGCTATCTAACAGAATGTTAAACTTAGAGCAAAAAAGATGCTGTTAGAACTGCTATCTAACAGAGTGTGAAACTTAGAGCAAAAAAGATGCTGTTAGAACTGCTATCTAACAGAGTGTGAAAACTTAAGCAGAAAAGATGCTGTTAGAACTGCTATCTAACAGAGTGTGAAAACTGAAGCAGAAAAGATGCTGTTAGAACTGCTATTTAACAGAGTGTGAAAACTGAAGCAGAAAAGATGCTGTTAGAACTGCTATCTAACAGAATGTGAAACTTAGAGCAAAAAAGATGCTGTTAGAACTGCTATCTAACAGAGTGTGAATCTTAGAGCAAAAACGATGCTGTTAGAACTGCAATGTAACAGAGTGTGAAAACTGAAGCAGAAAAGATGCTGTTAGAACTGCTATTTAACAGAGTGTGAAAACTGAAGCCGAAAAAGATGCTGTTAGAACTGCTATCTAACAGAGTGTGAAAACTGAAGCAGAAAGATGCTGTTAGAACTGCTATTTAACAGAGTGTGAAAACTGAAGCAGAAAAAGATGCTGTTAGAACTGCTATCTAACAGAGTGTGAAACTTAGAGCAAAAAAATATGCTGTTAGAACTGCTATCTAACAGAGTGTGAAACTTAGAGCAAAAAAGATGCTGGTAGAACCTCTAATTAACCAAGTGTGGAAACCTGAAGCAGAAAAGATGCTGTTAGAACTGCTATCTAACAGAGTGTGAAACTTAGAGCAAAAACGATGCTGTTAGAACTGCTATCTAACATAGTGTGAAAACTGAAACATTAAAGATGCTGTTAGAACTGCTATCTAACAGAGTGTGAAACTTCGAGCAAAAACGATGCTGTTAGAACTGCTATGTAACAGAGTGTGAAAACTGAAGCAGAAAAGATGCTGTTAGAACTGCTATTTAACAGAGTGTGAAAACTAAAGCCGAAAAGATGCTGTTAGAACTGCTATCTAACAGAATGTGAAACTTAGAGCAAAAAAGATGCTGTTAGAACTGCTATCTAACAGAGTGTGAAACTTAGAGCAAAAAAGATGCTGTTAGAACTGCTATCTATCAGAGTGTAAAAACTGAAGCAGAAAAGATGCTGTTAGAACTGCTATTTAACAGAGTGTGAAAACTGAAGCAGAAAAGATGCTGTTAGATCTGCTATCTAACAGAATGTAAAACTTAGAGCAAAAAAGATGCTGTTAGAACTGCTATCTAACAGAGTGTGAAACTTAGAGCAAACAAGATGCTGTTAGAACTGCTATCTAACAGAGTGTGAAAACTGAAGCAGAAAAGATGCTGTTAGAACTGCTATCTAACAGAGTGTGAAAACTGAAGCAGAAAAGATGCTGTTAGAACTGCTATCTAACAGAATGTGAAACTTAGAGCAAAAAAAGATGCTGTTAGAACTGCTATCTAACAGAGTGTGAAACATAGAGCAAAAAAAGATGCTGTTAGAACTGCTATTTAACAGAGTGTGAAAACTGAAGCAGAAAGATGCTGTTAGAACTGCTATCTAACAGAGTGTGAAACTTAGAGCAAAACGATGCTGTTAGAACTGCTATTTAACAGAGTGTGAAAACTGAAGCAGAAAAGATGCTGTTAGAACTGCTATTTAACAGAGTGTGAAAACTGAAGCAGAAAAGATGCTGTTAGAACTGCTATCTAACAGAATGTGAAACTTAGAGCAAAAGATGCTGTTAGAACTGCTATTTAACAGAGTGTGAAAACTGAAGTAGAAAAGATGCTGTTAGAACTGCTATCTAACAGAGTGTGAAACTTAGAGCAAAACGATGCTGTTAGAACTGCTATTTAACAGAGTGTGAAAACTGAAGCAGAAAAGATGCTGTTAGAACTGCTATCTAACAGAATGTGAAACTTAGAGCAAAAAAGATGCTGTTAGAACTGCTATCTAACAGAGTGTGAAACTTAGAAAAAAAGATGCTGTTAGAACTGCTATCTAGCAGAGTGTGAAAACTGAAGCAGAAAAGATGCTGTTAGAACTGCTATCTAACAGAGTGTGAAACTTAGAGCAAAACGATGCTGTTAGAACTGCTATGTAACAGAGTGTGAAAACTGAAGCAAAAAAGATGCTGTTTGAACTGCTATTTAAAAGAGTGTGAAAACTGAAGCCGAAAAGATGCTGTTAGAACTGCTATCTAACTGAGTGTGAAAACTGAAGCAGAAAAGATGCTGTTAGAAGTGCTATTTAACAGAGTGTGAAAACTGAAGCAGAAAAGATGCTGTTAGAACTGCTATCTAACAGAGTGTGAAACTTAGAGCAAAAAAATATGCTGTTAGAACTGCTATCTAACAGGTGTGAAAACTGAAGCAGAAAATATGCTCTTAGAACTGCTATTTAACAGAGTGTGAAAACTGAAGCAGAAAAGATGCTGTTAGAACTGCTATCTAACAGAGTGTGAAAACTGAAGCAGAAAATATGCTGTTAGAAATGCTATTTAACAGAGTGTGAAAACTGAAGCAGAAAAGATGCTGTTAGATCTGCTATCTAACAGAATGTAAAACATAGAGCAAAAAAAAGATGCTGTTAGAACTGCTATCTAACAGAGTGTGAAACTTAGAGCAAACAAGATGCTGTTAGAACTGCTATCTAACAGAGTGTGAAAACTGAAGCAGAAAAGATGCTGTTAGAACTGCTATCTAACAGAGTGTGAAACTTAGAGCAAAAACGATGCTGTTAGAACTGCTATCTAACAGAGTGTGAAACTTAAAGCAAAAAAGATGCTGTTAGAACTGCTATCTAACAGAGTGTGAAACTTAGAGCAAAAAAGATGCTGTTAGAACTGCTATCTAACAGAGTGTGAAACTTAGAGCAAAAACGATGCTGTTAGAACTGCTATTTAACAGAGTGTGAAAACTGAAGCAGAAAAGATGCTGTTAGAACTGCTATCTAACAGAATGTGAAACTTAGAGCAAAAAAGATGCTGTTAGAACTGCTATCTAACAGAGTGTGAAAACTGAAGCAGAAAAGATGCTGTTAGAACTGCTATCTAACAGAATGTGAAACATAGAGCAAAAAAGATGCTGTTAGAACTGCTATCTAACAGAGTGTAAAACATAGAGCAAAAAACATGCTGTTAGAACTGCTATCTAACAGAGTGTGAAAACTGAAGCAGAAAAGATGCTGTTAGAACTGCTATTTAACAGAGTGTGAAAACTGAAGCAGAAAAGATGCTGTTAGAACTGCTATCTAACAGAATGTGAAACTTAGAGCAAAAAAGATGCTGTTAGAACTGCTATCTAACAGAGTGTGAAAACTGAAGCAGAAAAGATGCTGTTAGAACTGCTATTTAACAGAGTGTGAAAACTGAAGCAGAAAAGATGCTGTTAGATCTGCTATCTAACAGAATGTAAAACTTAGAGCAAAAAAGATGCTGTTAGAACTGCTATCTAACAGAGTGTGAAACTTAGAGCAAACAAGATGCTGTTAGAACTGCTATCTAACAGAGTGTGAAAACTGAAGCAGAAAAGATGCTGTTAGAACTGCTATCTAACAGAGTGTGAAAACTGAAGCAGAAAAGATGCTGTTAGAACTGCTATTTAACAGAGTGTGAAAACTGAAGCAGAAAAGATGCTTTTAGAACTGCTATCTAACAGAATGTGAAACTTAGAGCAAAAAAGATGCTGTTAGAACTGCTATCTAACAGAGTGTGAAACATAGAGCAAAAAAGATGCTGTTAGAACTGCTATTTAACAGAGTGTGAAAACTGAAGCAGAAAAGATGCTGTTAGAACTGCTATCTAACAGAGTGTGAAACTTAAGCAAAAACGATGCTGTTAGAACTGCTATTTAACAGAGTGTGAAAACTGAAGTAAAAAAGATGCTGTTAGAACTGCTATCTAACAGAGTGTGAAAACTGAAGCAGAAAAGATGCTGTTAGAACTGCTATCTAACAGAATGTGAAACTTAGATAAAAAAAGATGCTGTTAGAACTGCTATCTAACAGAGTGTGAAACTTAGAGCAAAAAAGATGCTGTTAGAACTGCTATCTAGCAGAGTGTGAAAACTGAAGCAGAAAAGATGCTGTTAGAACTGCTATCTAACAGAGTGTGAAACTTAGAGCAAAAACGATGCTGTTAGAACTGCTATGTAACAGAGTGTGAAAACTGAAGCAAAAAAGATGCTGTTTGAACTGCTATTTAAAAGAGTGTGAAAACTGAAGCCGAAAAGATGCTGTTAGAACTGCTATCTAACTGAGTGTGAAAACTGAAGCAGAAAAGATGCTGTTAGAACTGCTATTTAACAGAGTGTGAAAACTGAAGCAGAAAAGATGCTGTTAGAACTGCTATCTAACAGAGTGTGAAACTTAGAGCAAAAAAAATATGCTGTTAGAACTGCTATCTAACAGAGTGTGAAAACTGAAGCAGAAAATATGCTGTTAGAACTGCTATTTAACAGAGTGTGAAAACTGAAGCAGAAAAGATGCTGTTAGAACTGCTATCTAACAGAATGTGAAACTTAGAGCAAAAAGATGCTGTTAGAACTGCTATCTAACAGAGTGTGAAACGTAGAGCAAAAAGATGCTGTTAGAACTGCTATCTAACAGAGTGTGAAAACTGAAGCAGAAAATATGCTGTTAGAAATGCTATTTAGCAGAGTGTGAAAACTGAAGCAGAAAAGATGATGTTAGATCTGCTATCTAACAGAATGTAAAACATAGAGCAAAAAAAGATGCTGTTAGAACTGCTATCTAACAGAGTGTGAAACTTAGAGCAAACAAGATGCTGTTAGAACTGCTATCTAACAGAGTGTGAAAACTGAAGCAGAAAGATGCTGTTAGAACTGCTATCTAACAGAGTGTGAAACTTAGAGCAAAACGATGCTGTTAGAACTGCTATCTAACAGAGTGTGAAACTTAAAGAAAAAAAAGATGCTGTTAGAACTGCTATCTAACAGAGTGTGAAACTTAGAGCAAAAAAAGATGCTGTTAGAACTGCTATCTAACAGAGTGTGAAACTTAGAGCAAAAACGATGCTGTTAGAACTGCTATTTAACAGAGTGTGAAAACTGAAGCAGAAAAGATGCTGTTAGAACTGCTATCTAACAGAATGTGAAAATTAGAGCAAAAAAGATGCTGTTAGAACTGCTATCTAACAGAGTGTGAAAACTGAAGCAGAAAAGATGCTGTTAGAACTGCTATCTAACAGAATGTGAAACTTAGAGCAAAAGATGCTGTTAGAACTGCTATCTAACAGAGTGTGAAACATAGAGCAAAAAAAAGATGCTGTTAGAACTGCTATTTAACAGGTGTGAAAACTGAAGCAGAAAAGATGCTGTTAGAACTGCTATCTAACAGAGTGTGAAACTTAGAGCAAAAAAACGATGCTGTTAGAACTGCTATTTAACAGAGTGTGAAAACTGAAGTAGAAAAGATGCTGTTAGAACTGCTATCTAACAGAGTGTGAAAACTGAAGCAGAAAAGATGCTGTTAGAACTGCTATCTAACAGAGTGTGAAACTTAGAGCAAAAAAGATGCTGTTAGAACTGCTATCTAGCAGAGTGTGAAAACTGAAGCAGAAAAGATGCTGTTAGAACTGCTATCTAACAGAATGTGAAAATTAGAGCAAAAAAGATGCTGTTAGAACTGCTATCTAACAGAGTGTGAAAACTGAAGCAGAAAAGATGCTGTTAGAACTGCTATCTAACAGAATGTGAAACTTAGAGCAAAAAAGATGCTGTTAGAACTGCTATCTAACAGAGTGTGAAACATAGAGCAAAAAAGATGCTGTTAGAACTGCTATTTAACAGAGTGTGAAAACTGAAGCAGAAAAGATGCTGTTAGAACTGCTATCTAACAGAGTGTGAAACTTAGAGCAAAAACGATGCTGTTAGAACTGCTATTTAACAGAGTGTGAAAACTGAAGTAGAAAAGATGCTGTTAGAACTGCTATCTAACAGAGTGTGAAAACTGAAGCAGAAAGATGCTGTTAGAACTGCTATTTAACAGAGTGTGAAAACTGAAGCAGAAAAGATGCTGTTAGAACTGCTATCTAACAGAATGTGAAACTTAGAGCAAAAAAGATGCTGTTAGAACTGCTATCTAACAGTGTGAAAACTGAAGCAGAAAAGATGCTGTTAGAACTGCTATTTAACAGAGTGTGAAAACTGAAGCAGAAAAGATGCTGTTAGATCTGCTATCTAACAGAATGTAAAACTTAGAGCAAAAAAGATGCTGTTAGAACTGCTATCTAACAGAGTGTGAAACTTAGAGCAAACAAGATGCTGTTAGAACTGCTATCTAACAGAGTGTGAAAACTGAAGCAGAAAAGATGCTGTTAGAACTGCTATCTAACAGAGTGTGAAAACTGAAGCAGAAAAAGATGCTGTTAGAACTGCTATTTAACAGAGTGTGAAAACTGAAGCAGAAAAGATGCTTTTAGAACTGCTATCTAACAGAATGTGAAACTTAGAGCAAAAAAGATGCTGTTAGAACTGCTATCTAACAGAGTGTGAAACATAGAGCAAAAAAGATGCTGTTAGAACTGCTATTTAACAGAGTGTGAAAACTGAAGCAGAAAAGATGCTGTTAGAACTGCTATCTAACAGAGTGTGAAACTTAAGCAAAAACGATGCTGTTAGAACTGCTATTTAACAGAGTGTGAAAACTGAAGTAAAAAAGATGCTGTTAGAACTGCTATCTAACAGAGTGTGAAAACTGAAGCAGAAAAGATGCTGTTAGAACTGCTATCTAACAGAATGTGAAACTTAGATAAAAAAAGATGCTGTTAGAACTGCTATCTAACAGAGTGTGAAACTTAGAGCAAAAAAGATGCTGTTAGAACTGCTATCTAGCAGAGTGTGAAAACTGAAGCAGAAAAGATGCTGTTAGAACTGCTATCTAACAGAGTGTGAAACTTAGAGCAAAAACGATGCTGTTAGAACTGCTATGTAACAGAGTGTGAAAACTGAAGCAAAAAAGATGCTGTTTGAACTGCTATTTAAAAGTGTGTGAAAACTGAAGCCGAAAAGATGCTGTTAGAACTGCTATCTAACTGAGTGTGAAAACTGAAGCAGAAAAGATGCTGTTAGAACTGCTATTTAACAGAGTGTGAAAACTGAAGCAGAAAAGATGCTGTTAGAACTGCTATCTAACAGAGTGTGAAACTTAGAGCAAAAAATATGCTGTTAGAACTGCTATCTAACAGAGTGTGAAAACTGAAGCAGAAAATATGCTGTTAGAACTGCTATTTAACAGAGTGTGAAAACTGAAGCAGAAAAGATGCTGTTAGAACTGCTATCTAACAGAATGTGAAACTTAGAGCAAAAAAGATGCTGTTAGAACTGCTATCTAACAGAGTGTGAAACGTAGAGCAAAAAAGATGCTGTTAGAACTGCTATCTAACAGAGTGTGAAAAGTGAAGCAGAAAATATGCTGTTAGAAATGCTATTTAGCAGAGTGTGAAAACTGAAGCAGAAAAGATGATGTTAGATCTGCTATCTAACAGAATGTAAAACATAGAGCAAAAAAGATGCTGTTAGAACTGCTATCTAACAGAGTGTGAAACTTAGAGCAAACAAGATGCTGTTAGAACTGCTATCTAACAGAGTGTGAAAACTGAAGCAGAAAAGATGCTGTTAGAACTGCTATCTAACAGAGTGTGAAACTTAGAGCAAAAACGATGCTGTTAGAACTGCTATCTAACAGAGTGTGAAACTTAAAGCAAAAAAGATGCTGTTAGAACTGCTATCTAACAGAGTGTGAAACTTAGAGCAAAAAAGATGCTGTTAGAACTGCTATCTAACAGAGTGTGAAACTTAGAGCAAAAACGATGCTGTTAGAACTGCTATTTAACAGAGTGTGAAAACTGAAGCAGAAAAGATGCTGTTAGAACTGCTATCTAACAGAATGTGAAAATTAGAGCAAAAAAGATGCTGTTAGAACTGCTATCTAACAGAGTGTGAAAACTGAAGCAGAAAAGATGCTGTTAGAACTGCTATCTAATAGAATGTGAAACTTAGAGCAAAAAAAGATGCTGTTAGAACTGCTATCTAACAGAGTGTGAAACATAGAGCAAAAAAGATGCTGTTAGAACTGCTATTTAACAGAGTGTGAAAACTGAAGCAGAAAAGATGCTGTTAGAACTGCTATCTAACAGAGTGTGAAACTTAGAGCAAAAAACGATGCTGTTAGAACTGCTATTTAACAGAGTGTGAAAACTGAGTAGAAAAGATGCTGTTAGAACTGCTATCTAACAGAGTGTGAAAACTGAAGCAGAAAAGATGCTGTTAGAACTGCTATCTAACAGAGTGTGAAACTTAGAGCAAAAAGATGCTGTTAGAACTGCTATCTAGCAGAGTGTGAAAACTGAAGCAGAAAAGATGCTGTTAGAACTGCTATCTAACAGAGTGTGAAACTTAGAGCAAAACGATGCTGTTAGAACTGCTATGTAACAGAGTGTGAAAACTGAAGCAAAAAAGATGCTGTTTGAACTGCTATTTAAAAGAGTGTGAAAACTGAAGCCGAAAAGATGCTGTTAGAACTGCTATCTAACTGAGTGTGAAAACTGAAGCAGAAAAGATGCTGTTAGAAGTGCTATTTAACAGAGTGTGAAAACTGAAGCAGAAAAGATGCTGTTAGAACTGCTATCTAACAGAGTGTGAAACTTAGAGCAAAAAATATGCTGTTAGAACTGCTATCTAACAGAGTGTGAAAACTGAAGCAGAAAATATGCTGTTAGAACTGCTATTTAACAGAGTGTGAAAACTGAAGCAGAAAAAGATGCTGTTAGAACTGCTATCTAACAGAATGTGAAACTTAGAGCAAAAAAGATGCTGTTAGAACTGCTATCTAACAGAGTGTGAAACGTAGAGCAAAAAAGATGCTGTTAGAACTGCTATCTAACAGAGTGTGAAAACTGAAGCAGAAAATATGCTGTTAGAAATGCTATTTAACAGAGTGTGAAAACTGAAGCAGAAAAGATGCTGTTAGATCTGCTATCTAACAGAATGTAAAACATAGAGCAAAAAAGATGCTGTTAGAACTGCTATCTAACAGAGTGTGAAACTTAGAGCAAAAACGATGCTGTTAGAACTGCTATCTAACAGAGTGTGAAACTTAAAGCAAAAAAGATGCTGTTAGAACTGCTATCTAACAGAGTGTGAAACTTAGAGAAAAAAAAAAGATGCTGTTAGAACTGCTATCTAACAGAGTGTTAAACTTAGAGCAAAAACGATGCTGTTAGAACTGCTATTTAACAGAGTGTGAAAACTGAAGTAGAAAAGATGCTGTTAGAACTGCTATCTAACAGAGTGTGAAAACTGAAGCAGAAAAGATGCTGTTAGAACTGCTATCTAACAGAGTGTGAAACTTAGAGCAAAAAAGATGCTGTTAGAACTGCTATCTAGCAGAGTGTGAAAACTGAAGCAGAAAAGATGCTGTTAGAACTGCTATCTAACAGAGTGTGAAAATTAGAGAAAAAAGATGCTGTTAGAACTGCTATCTAACAGAGTGTGAAAACTGAAGCAGAAAAGATGCTGTTAGAACTGCTATCTAACAGAATGTGAAACTTAGAGCAAAAAAGATGCTGTTAGAACTGCTATCTATCAGAGTGTGAAATATAGAGCAAAAAAGATGCTGTTAGAACTGCTATTTAACAGAGTGTGAAAACTGAAGCAGAAAAGATGCTGTTAGAACTGCTATCTAACAGAGTGTGAAACTTAGAGCAAAAACGATGCTGTTAGAACTGCTATTTAACAGAGTGTGAAAACTGAAGTAGAAAAGATGCTGTTAGAACTGCTATCTAACAGAGTGTGAAAACTGAAGCAGAAAAGATGCTGTTAGAACTGCTATTTAACAGAGTGTGAAAACTGAAGCAGAAAAGATGCTGTTAGAACTGCTATCTAACAGAATGTGAAACTTAGAGCAAAAAAGATGCTGTTAGAACTGCTATCTAACAGAGTGTGAAAACTGAAGCAGAAAAGATGCTGTTAGAACTGCTATTTAACAGAGTGTGAAAACTGAAGCAGAAAAGATGCTGTTAGATCTGCTATCTAACAGAATGTAAAACTTAGAGCAAAAAAGATGCTGTTAGAACTGCTATCTAACAGAGTGTGAAACTTAGAGCAAACAAGATGCTGTTAGAACTGCTATCTAACAGAGTGTGAAAACTGAAGCAGAAAAGATGCTGTTAGAACTGCTATCTAACAGAGTGTGAAAACTGAAGCAGAAAAGATGCTGTTAGAACTGCTATTTAACAGAGTGTGAAAACTGAAGCAGAAAAGATGCTTTTAGAACTGCTATCTAACAGAATGTGAAACTTAGAGCAAAAGATGCTGTTAGAACTGCTATCTAACAGAGTGTGAAACATAGAGCAAAAGATGCTGTTAGAACTGCTATTTAACAGAGTGTGAAAACTGAAGCAGAAAAGATGCTGTTAGAACTGCTATCTAACAGAGTGTGAAACTTAAGCAAAAACGATGCTGTTAGAACTGCTATTTAACAGAGTGTGAAAACTGAAGTAAAAAAGATGCTGTTAGAACTGCTATCTAACAGAGTGTGAAAACTGAAGCAGAAAAGATGCTGTTAGAACTGCTATCTAACAGAATGTGAAACTTAGATAAAAAAAGATGCTGTTAGAACTGCTATCTAACAGAGTGTGAAACTTAGAGCAAAAAAGATGCTGTTAGAACTGCTATCTAGCAGAGTGTGAAAACTGAAGCAGAAAAGATGCTGTTAGAACTGCTATCTAACAGAGTGTGAAACTTAGAGCAAAAACGATGCTGTTAGAACTGCTATGTAACAGAGTGTGAAAACTGAAGCAAAAAAGATGCTGTTTGAACTGCTATTTAAAAGTGTGTGAAAACTGAAGCCGAAAAGATGCTGTTAGAACTGCTATCTAACTGAGTGTGAAAACTGAAGCAGAAAAGATGCTGTTAGAACTGCTATTTAACAGAGTGTGAAAACTGAAGCAGAAAAGATGCTGTTAGAACTGCTATCTAACAGAGTGTGAAACTTAGAGCAAAAAATATGCTGTTAGAACTGCTATCTAACAGAGTGTGAAAACTGAAGCAGAAAATATGCTGTTAGAACTGCTATTTAACAGAGTGTGAAAACTGAAGCAGAAAAGATGCTGTTAGAACTGCTATCTAACAGAATGTGAAACTTAGAGCAAAAAAGATGCTGTTAGAACTGCTATCTAACAGAGTGTGAAACGTAGAGCAAAAAAGATGCTGTTAGAACTGCTATCTAACAGAGTGTGAAAAGTGAAGCAGAAAATATGCTGTTAGAAATGCTATTTAGCAGAGTGTGAAAACTGAAGCAGAAAAGATGATGTTAGATCTGCTATCTAACAGAATGTAAAACATAGAGCAAAAAAGATGCTGTTAGAACTGCTATCTAACAGAGTGTGAAACTTAGAGCAAACAAGATGCTGTTAGAACTGCTATCTAACAGAGTGTGAAAACTGAAGCAGAAAAGATGCTGTTAGAACTGCTATCTAACAGAGTGTGAAACTTAGAGCAAAAACGATGCTGTTAGAACTGCTATCTAACAGAGTGTGAAACTTAAAGCAAAAAAGATGCTGTTAGAACTGCTATCTAACAGAGTGTGAAACTTAGAGCAAAAACGATGCTGTTAGAACTGCTATTTAACAGAGTGTGAAAACTGAAGCAGAAAAGATGCTGTTAGAACTGCTATCTAACAGAATGTGAAAATTAGAAAAAAAAGATGCTGTTAGAACTGCTATCTAACAGAGTGTGAAAACTGAAGCAGAAAAGATGCTGTTAGAACTGCTATCTAACAGAATGTGAAACTTAGAGCAAAAAAGATGCTGTTAGAACTGCTATCTAACAGAGTGTGAAACATAGAGCAAAAAAGATGCTGTTAGAACTGCTATTTAACAGAGTGTGAAAACTGAAGCAGAAAAGATGCTGTTAGAACTGCTATCTAACAGAGTGTGAAACTTAGAGCAAAAACGATGCTGTTAGAACTGCTATTTAACAGAGTGTGAAAACTGAAGTAGAAAAGATGCTGTTAGAACTGCTATCTAACAGAGTGTGAAAACTGAAGCAGAAAAGATGCTGTTAGAACTGCTATCTAACAGAGTGTGAAACTTAGAGCAAAAAAGATGCTGTTAGAACTGCTATCTAGCAGAGTGTGAAAACTGAAGCAGAAAAGATGCTGTTAGAACTGCTATCTAACAGAGTGTGAAACTTAGAGCAAAAACGATGCTGTTAGAACTGCTATGTAACAGAGTGTGAAAACTGAAGCAAAAAAGATGCTGTTTGAACTGCTATTTAAAAGAGTGTGAAAACTGAAGCCGAAAAGATGCTGTTAGAACTGCTATCTAACTGAGTGTGAAAACTGAAGCAGAAAAGATGCTGTTAGAAGTGCTATTTAACAGAGTGTGAAAACTGAAGCAGAAAGATGCTGTTAGAACTGCTATCTAACAGAGTGTGAAACTTAGAGCAAAAAAATATGCTGTTAGAACTGCTATCTAACAGAGTGTGAAAACTGAAGCAGAAAATATGCTGTTAGAACTGCTATTTAACAGAGTGTGAAAACTGAAGCAGAAAAGATGCTGTTAGAACTGCTATCTAACAGAATGTGAAACTTAGAGCAAAAAAGATGCTGTTAGAACTGCTATCTAACAGAGTGTGAAACGTAGAGCAAAAAAGATGCTGTTAGAACTGCTATCTAACAGAGTGTGAAAACTGAAGCAGAAAATATGCTGTTAGAAATGCTATTTAACAGAGTGTGAAAACTGAAGCAGAAAAGATGCTGTTAGATCTGCTATCTAACAGAATGTAAAACATAGAGCAAAAAAGATGCTGTTAGAACTGCTATCTAACAGAGTGTGAAACTTAGAGCAAATAAGATGCTGTTAGAACTGCTATCTAACAGAGTGTGAAAACTGAAGCAGAAAAGATGCTGTTAGAACTGCTATCTAACAGAGTGTGAAACTTAGAGCAAAAACGATGCTGTTAGAACTGCTATCTAACAGAGTGTGAAACTTAAAGCAAAAAAGATGCTGTTAGAACTGCTATCTAACAGAGTGTGAAACTTAGAGCAAAAAAGATGCTGTTAGAACTGCTATCTAACAGAGTGTGAAACTTAGAGCAAAAAACGATGCTGTTAGAACTGCTATTTAACAGAGTGTGAAAACTGAAGCAGAAAGATGCTGTTAGAACTGCTATCTAACAGAATGTGAAACTTAGAGAAAAAAGATGCTGTTAGAACTGCTATCTAACAGAGTGTGAAAACTGAAGCAGAAAAGATGCTGTTAGAACTGCTATCTAACAGAATGTGAAACTTAGAGCAAAAGATGCTGTTAGAACTGCTATCTAACAGAGTGTGAAACATAGAGCAAAAAACATGCTGTTAGAACTGCTATCTAACAGAGTGTGAAAACTGAAGCAGAAAAGATGCTGTTAGAACTGCTATTTAACAGAGTGTGAAAACTGAAGCAGAAAAGATGCTGTTAGATCTGCTATCTAACAGAATGTAAAACTTAGAGCAAAAGATGCTGTTAGAACTGCTATCTAACAGAGTGTGAAACTTAGAGCAAAACAAGATGCTGTTAGAACTGCTATCTAACAGAGTGTGAAAACTGAAGCAGAAAAGATGCTGTTAGAACTGCTATCTAACAGAGTGTGAAAACTGAAGCAGAAAAGATGCTGTTAGAACTGCTATTTAACAGAGTGTGAAAACTGAAGCAGAAAAGATGCTGTTAGAACTGCTATCTAACAGAATGTGAAACTTAGAAAAAAAAAGATGCTGTTAGAACTGCTATCTAACAGAGTGTGAAACATAGAGCAAAAAAGATGCTGTTAGAACTGCTATTTAACAGAGTGTGAAAACTGAAGCAGAAAAGATGCTGTTAGAACTGCTATCTAACAGAGTGTGAAACTTAAGCAAAAACGATGCTGTTAGAACTGCTATTTAACAGAGTGTGAAAACTGAAGTAGAAAAGATGCTGTTAGAACTGCTGTCTAACAGAGTGTGGAAACTGAAGCAGAAAAGATGCTGTTAGAACTGCTATCTAACAGAATGTGAAACTTAGAGCAAAAAAGATGCTGTTAGAACTGCTATCTAACAGAGTGTGAAACTTAGAGCAAAAAAGATGCTGTTAGAACTGCTATCTAGCAGAGTGTGAAAACTGAAGCAGAAAAGATGCTGTTAGAACTGCTATCTAACAGAGTGTGAAACTTAGAGCAAAAACGATGCTGTTAGAACTGCTATGTAACAGAGTGTGAAAACTGAAGCAAAAAAGATGCTGTTTGAACTGCTATTTAAAAGAGTGTGAAAACTGAAGCCGAAAAGATGCTGTTAGAACTGCTATCTAACTGAGTGTGAAAACTGAAGCAGAAAAGATGCTGTTAGAACTGCTATTTAACAGAGTGTGAAAACTGAAGCAGAAAAGATGCTGTTAGAACTGCTATCTAACAGAGTGTGAAACTTAGAGCAAAAAATATGCTGTTAGAACTGCTATCTAACAGAGTGTGAAACATAGAGCAAAAAACATGCTGTTAGAACTGCTATTTAACAGAGTGTGAAAACTGAAGCAGAAAAGATGCTGTTAGAACTGCTATCTAACAGAATGTGAAACTTAGAGCAAAAAAGATGCTGTTAGAACTGCTATCTAACAGAGTGTGAAACGTAGAGCAAAAAAGATGCTGTTAGAACTGCTATCTAACAGAGTGTGAAAACTGAAGCAGAAAATATGCTGTTAGAAATGTTATTTAACAGAGTGTGAAAACTGAAGCAGAAAAGATGCTGTTAGATCTGCTATCTAACAGAATGTAAAACTTAGAGCAAAAAAGATGCTGTTAGAACTGCTATCTAACAGAGTGTGAAACTTAGAGCAAACAAGATGCTGTTAGAACTGCTATCTAACAGAGTGTGAAAACTGAAGCAGAAAAGATGCTGTTAGAACTGCTATCTAACAGAATGTGAAAACTGAAGCAGAAAAGATGCTGTTAGAACTGCTATTTAACAGAGTGTGAAAACTGAAGCAGAAAAGATGCTGTTAGAACTGCTATCTAACAGAATGTGAAACTTAGAGCAAAAAAGATGCTGTTAGAACTGCTATCTAACAGAGTGTGAAACATAGAGCAAAAAAGATGCTGTTAGAACTGCTATTTAACAGAGTGTGAAAACTGAAGCAGAAAAGATGCTGTTAGAACTGCTATCTAACAGAGTGTGAAACTTAGAGCAAAAACGATGCTGTTAGAACTGCTATTTAACAGAGTGTGAAAACTGAAGTAGAAAAGATGCTGTTAGAACTGCTATCTAACAGAGTGTGAAAACTGAAGCAGAAAAGATGCTGTTAGAACTGCTATCTAACAGAATGTGAAACTTAGATAAAAAAAGATGCTGTTAGAACTGCTATCTAACAGAGTGTGAAACTAGAGCAAAAAAAGATGCTGTTAGAACTGCTATCTAGCAGAGTGTGAAAACTGAAGCAGAAAAGATGCTGTTAGAACTGCTATCTAACAGAGTGTGAAACTTAGAGCAAAAACGATGCTGTTAGAACTGCTATGTAACAGAGTGTGAAAACTGAAGCAAAAAAGATGCTGTTTGAACTGCTATTTAAAAGAGTGTGAAAACTGAAGCCGAAAAGATGCTGTTAGAACTGCTATCTAACTGAGTGTGAAAACTGAAGCAGAAAAGATGCTGTTAGAAGTGCTATTTAACAGAGTGTGAAAACTGAAGAGAAAGATGCTGTTAGAACTGCTATCTAACAGAGTGTGAAACTTAGAGCAAAAAATATGCTGTTAGAACTGCTATCTAACAGAGTGTGAAAACTGAAGCAGAAAATATGCTGTTAGAACTGCTATTTAACAGAGTGTGAAAACTGAAGCAGAAAAGATGCTGTTAGAACTGCTATCTAACAGAATGTGAAACTTAGAGCAAAAAAGATGCTGTTAGAACTGCTATCTAACAGAGTGTGAAACGTAGAGCAAAAAAGATGCTGTTAGAACTGCTATCTAACAGAGTGTGAAAACTGAAGCAGAAAATATGCTGTTAGAAATGCTATTTAACAGAGTGTGAAAACTGAAGCAGAAAAGATGCTGTTAGATCTGCTATCTAACAGAATGTAAAACATAGAGCAAAAAAGATGCTGTTAGAACTGCTATCTAACAGAGTGTGAAACTTAGAGCAAACAAGATGCTGTTAGAACTGCTATCTAACAGAGTGTGAAAACTGAAGCAGAAAAGATTCTGTTAGAACTGCTATCTAACAGAGTGTGAAACTTAGAGCAAAAACGATGCTGTTAGAACTGCTATCTAACAGAGTGTGAAACTTAAAGCAAAAAAGATGCTGTTAGAACTGCTATCTAACAGAGTGTGAAACTTAGAGCAAAAAAGATGCTGTTAGAACTGCTATCTAACAGAGTGTGAAACTTAGAGCAAAAACGATGCTGTTAGAACTGCTATTTAACAGAGTGTGAAAACTGAAGCAGAAAAGATGCTGTTAGAACTGCTATCTAACAGAATGTGAAACTTAGAGCAAAAAAGATGCTGTTAGAACTGCTATCTAACAGAGTGTGAAAACTGAAGCAGAAAAGATGCTGTTAGAACTGCTATCTAACAGAATGTGAAACTTAGAGCAAAAAAGATGCTGTTAGAATTGCTATTTAACAGAGTGTGAAAACTGAAGCAGAAAAGATGCTGTTAGATCTGCTATCTAACAGAATGTAAAACTTAGAGCAAAAAAGATGCTGTTAGAACTGCTATCTAACAGAGTGTGAAACTTAGAGCAAACAAGATGCTGTTAGAACTGCTATCTAACAGAGTGTGAAAACTGAAGCAGAAAAGATGCTGTTAGAACTGCTATCTAACAGAGTGTGAAAACTGAAGCAGAAAAGATGCTGTTAGAACTGCTATTTAACAGAGTGTGAAAACTGAAGCAGAAAAGATGCTGTTAGAACTGCTATCTAACAGAATGTGAAACTTAGAGCAAAAAAGATGCTGTTAGAACTGCTATCTAACAGAGTGTGAAACATAGAGCAAAAAAGATGCTGTTAGAACTGCTATTTAACAGAGTGTGAAAACTGAAGCAGAAAAGATGCTTTTAGAACTGCTATCTAACAGAGTGTGAAACTTAAGCAAAAACGATGCTGTTAGAACTGCTATTTAACAGAGTGTGAAAACTGAAGTAGAAAAGATGCTGTTAGAACTGCTATCTAACAGAGTGTGAAAACTGAAGCAGAAAAGATGCTGTTAGAACTGCTATCTAACAGAATGTGAAACTTAGAGCAAAAAAGATGCTGTTAGAACTGCTATCTAACAGAGTGTGAAACTTAGAGCAAAAAAGATGCTGTTAGAACTGCTATCTAGCAGAGTGTGAAAACTGAAGCAGAAAAGATGCTGTTAGAACTGCTATCTAACAGAGTGTGAAACTTAGAGCAAAAACGATGCTGTTAGAACTGCTATGTAACAGAGTGTGAAAACTGAAGCGAAAAAGATGCTGTTTGAACTGCTATTTAAAAGAGTGTGAAAACTGAAGCCGAAAAGATGCTGTTAGAACTGCTATCTAACTGAGTGTGAAAACTGAAGCAGAAAAGATGCTGTTAGAACTGCTATTTAACAGAGTGTGAAAACTGAAGCAGAAAAGATGCTGTTAGAACTGCTATCTAACAGAGTGTGAAACTTAGAGCAAAAAATATGCTGTTAGAACTGCTATCTAACAGAGTGTGAAAACTGAAGCAGAAAATATGCTGTTAGAACTGCTAGTTAACAGAGTGTGAAAACTGAAGCAGAAAAGATGCTGTTAGAACTGCTATCTAACAGAATGTGAAACTTAGAGCAAAAAAGATGCTGTTAGAACTGCTATCTAACAGAGTGTGAAACGTAGAGCAAAAAAGATGCTGTTAGAACTGCTATCTAACAGAGTGTGAAAACTGAAGCAGAAAATATGCTGTTAGAAATGCTATTTAACAGAGTGTGAAAACTGAAGCAGAAAAGATGCTGTTAGATCTGCTATCTAACAGAATGTAAAACATAGAGCAAAAGATGCTGTTAGAACTGCTATCTAACAGAGTGTGAAACTTAGAGCAAACAAGATGCTGTTAGAACTGCTATCTAACAGAGTGTGAAAACTGAAGCAGAAAAGATGCTGTTAGAACTGCTATCTAACAGAGTGTGAAACTTAGAGCAAAAACGATGCTGTTAGAACTGCTATCTAACAGAGTGTGAAACTTAAAGCAAAAAAGATGCTGTTAGAACTGCTATCTAACAGAGTGTGAAACTTAGAGCAAAAAAGATGCTGTTAGAACTGCTATCTAACAGAGTGTGAAACTTAGAGCAAAAACGATGCTGTTAGAACTGCTATTTAACAGAGTGTGAAAACTGAAGCAGAAAAGATGCTGTTAGAACTTCTATCTAACAGAATGTGAAAATTAGAGCAAAAGATGCTGTTAGAACTGCTATCTAACAGAGTGTGAAAACTGAAGCAGAAAAGATGCTGTTAGAACTGCTATCTAACAGAATGTGAAACTTAGAGCAAAAAAGATGCTGTTAGAACTGCTATCTAACAGAGTGTGAAACATAGAGCAAAAAACATGCTGTTAGAACTGCTATCTAACAGAGTGTGAAAACTGAAGCAGAAAAGATGCTGTTACAACTGCTATCTAACAGAGTGTGAAACTTAGAGCAAAAATGATGCTGTTAGAACTGCTATCTAAAAGTGTGTGAAACTTAGAGCAAAAACGATGCTGTTAGAACTGCTATCTAACAGAGTGTGAAACTTAGAGCAAAAACGATGCTGTTAGAACTGCTATTTAACAGAGTGTGAAAACTGAAGCAGAAAAGATGCTGTTAGAACTGCTATCTAACAGAGTGTGAAAACTGAAGCAGAAAAGATGCTGTTAGAACTGCTATTTAACAGAGTGTGAAAACTGAAGCAGAAAAGATGCTGTTAGAACTGCTATCTAACAGAGTGTGAAACTTAGAGCAAAAACGATGCTGTTAGAACTGCTATTTAACAGAGTGTGAAAACTGAAGCAGAAAAGATGCTGTTGGAACTGCTATCTAACAGAATGTGAAACTTAGAGCAAAAAAGATGCTGTTAGAACTGCTATCTAACAGAGTGTGAAAACTGAAGCAGAAAAGATGCTGTTAGAACTGCTATCTAACAGAATGTGAAACTTAGAGCAAAAAAGATGCTGTTAGAACTGCTATCTAACAGAGTGTGAAACATAGAGCAAAAAACATGCTGTTAGAACTGCTATCTAACAGAGTGTGAAAACTGAAGCAGAAAAGATGCTGTTACAACTGCTATCTAACAGAGTGTGAAACTTAGAGCAAAAATGATGCTGTTAGAACTGCTATCTAAAAGAGTGTGAAACTTAGAGCAAAAACGATGCTGTTAGAACTGCTATCTAACAGAGTGTGAAACTTAGAGCAAAAACGATGCTGTTAGAACTGCTATTTAACAGAGTGTGAAAACTGAAGCAGAAAAGATGCTGTTAGAACTGCTATCTAACAGAGTGTGAAAACTGAAGCAGAAAAGATGCTGTTAGAACTGCTATTTAACAGAGTGTGAAAACTGAAGCAGAAAAGATGCTGTTAGAACTGCTATCTAACAGAGTGTTAAACTTAGAGCAAGAACGATGCTGTTAGAACTGCTATCTAACAGAGTGTGAAAACTGAAGCAGAAAATATGCTGTTAGAAATGCTATTTAACAGAGTGTGAAAACTGAAGCAGAAAAGATGCTGTTAGATCTGCTATCTAACAGAATGTAAAACATAGAGCAAAAAAGATGCTGTTAGAACTGCTATCTAACAGAGTGTGAAACTTAGAGCAAACAAGATGCTGTTAGAACTGCTATCTAACAGAGTGTGAAAACTGAAGCAGAAAAGATGCTGTTAGAACTGCTATCTAACAGAGTGTGAAACTTAGAGCAAAAACGATGCTGTTAGAACTGCTATCTAACAGAGTGTGAAACTTAAAGCAAAAAAGATGCTGTTAGAACTGCTATCTAACAGAGTGTGAAACTTAGAGCAAAAAAGATGCTGTTAGAACTGCTATCTAACAGAGTGTGAAACTTAGAGCAAAAACGATGCTGTTAGAACTGCTATTTAACAGAGTGTGAAAACTGAAGCAGAAAAGATGCTGTTAGAACTGCTATCTAACAGAATGTGAAAATTAGAGCAAAAAAGATGCTGTTAGAACTGCTATCTAACAGAGTGTGAAAACTGAAGCAGAAAAGATGCTGTTAGAACTGCTATCTAACAGAATGTGAAACTTAGAGCAAAAAAGATGCTGTTAGAACTGCTATCTAACAGAGTGTGAAACATAGAGCAAAAAACATGCTGTTAGAACTGCTATCTAACAGAGTGTGAAAACTGAAGCAGAAAAGATGCTGTTACAACTGCTATCTAACAGAGTGTGAAACTTAGAGCAAAAATGATGCTGTTAGAACTGCTATCTAAAAGTGTGTGAAACTTAGAGCAAAAACGATGCTGTTAGAACTGCTATCTAACAGAGTGTGAAACATAGAGCAAAAACGATGCTGTTAGAACTGCTATTTAACAGAGTGTGAAAACTGAAGCAGAAAAGATGCTGTTAGAACTGCTATCTAACAGAGTGTGAAAACTGAAGCAGAAAAGATGCTGTTAGAACTGCTATTTAACAGAGTGTGAAAACTGAAGCAGAAAAGATGCTGTTAGAACTGCTATCTAACAGAGTGTGAAACTTAGAGCAAAAACGATGCTGTTAGAACTGCTATTTAACAGAGTGTGAAAACTGAAGCAGAAAAGATGCTGTTAGAACTGCTATCTAACAGAATGTGAAACTTAGAGCAAAAAAGATGCTGTTGGAACTGCTATCTAACAGAGTGTGAAAACTGAAGCAGAAAAGATGCTGTTAGAACTGCTATCTAACAGAATGTGAAACTTGGAGCAAAAAAGATGCTGTTAGAACTGCTATCTAACAGGTGTGAAACATAGAGCAAAAAAACATGCTGTTAGAACTGCTATCTAACAGAGTGTGAAAACTGAAGCAGAAAAGATGCTGTTACAACTGCTATCTAACAGAGTGTGAAACTTAGAGCAAAAATGATGCTGTTAGAACTGCTATCTAAAAGAGTGTGAAACTTAGAGCAAAAACGATGCTGTTAGAACTGCTATCTAACAGAGTGTGAAACTTAGAGCAAAAACGATGCTGTTAGAACTGCTATTTAACAGAGTGTGAAAACTGAAGCAGAAAAGATGCTGTTAGAACTGCTATCTAACAGAGTGTGAAAACTGAAGCAGAAAAGATGCTGTTAGAACTGCTATTTAACAGAGTGTGAAAACTGAAGCAGAAAAGATGCTGTTAGAACTGCTATCTAACAGAGTGTTAAACTTAGAGCAAAAACGATGCTGTTAGAACTGCTATCTAACAGAGTGTGAAACTTAGAGCAAAAACGATGCTGTTAGAACTGCTGTTTAACAAAGTGTGAAAACTGAAGCAGAAAAGATGCTGTTAGAACTGCTATTTAACAGAGTGTGAAAACTGAAGCAGAAAAGATGCTGTTAGAACTGCTATCTAACAGAGTGTGAAACTTAGAGCAAAAACGATGCTGTTAGAACTGCTATCTAACAGAGTGTGAAACTTAGAGCAAAAACGATGCTGTTAGAACTGCTATCTAACAGAGTGTGAAAACTGAAGCAGAAAAGATGCTATTAGAACTGCTATCTAACAGAGTGTGAAAACTGAAGCAGAAAAGATGCTGTTAGAACTGCTATCTAACAGAATGTGAAACTTAGAGCAAAAACGATGCTGTTAGAACTGCTATCTAACAGAGTGTGAAAACTGAAGCAGAAAAGATGCTGTTAGAACTTCTGCCTAAAAGACTATATATTAACAATACGTATGCTCACAGATCTTGAATGTATTATTATAAAACAGGTGTTAATTAGAGTAATAAATAAGTGCGTTATAATCCTACATTTATTTTAAATTCAATAGATAAATTACTCAGGCCTACTAATAACGACAGAAAAATCTAAGGCTAATTTATTTTGCTTAGTTAGAGATTATTTTAGTTCGTTATTTTAATGTTTCTACTTATGGAGCTTAAGATAGTGCCTCGAAGTTTCAAAATTTTGTCAATTTTTTGCTGAGAGCTAATTTAAAACCTGACGATGACCGAAGAAGGTCGAAACGTTGTTCACTCCTCTACGTAAAATATTTTCTCAACAGAAACGAGTCGTTTTTACATAAATATTTCTCTTCAAGTGGGTTTTCTCGACATCACGTATTTTAATTTGTTTTATTGGTAGTTGTGGGAAACGTTGTACTTCATTTCAGTTATAATAAAAGCCCTAAAAACGTGGACAAAAAAATTAAGAGAGACAATCATAGTGGTTACTCTTACTTAGAATTCGTGGGTTTTTTTGCTTTGCGAATCGTGTTATACCTCGTGAATTTATCGAGATGAGCACGAGAAGAACACGTGGCCATACAGTTCTTAAGATTCACATTTTCAGCTAAAATTCGCAATGAACTTACTTCTAATTTCAATCTATCTAACGATAAAGTTATAGACTCCAATAACCTATTTGTATGAACAAATTTCTGCTCTATGTTATCACGGAAAAGTTGTTTAAACCTATGCTATTGCATATATGTTTTTTTCAATAATCTTTATTTTGATAAACATATTTTCATTGTTTTACATTTACTGCAAGAAGCTCTGTATTCGAAGCTACAATAGATACATGAACAACCATGTATTAGAGAGTATAATAAAACGTCACGTCATTTGTTATAAAATAATCTTTGCTGACATAATACGGTTTTCAACTGTGACTTTGATTATTGTGGTATACATGGTTCGATGAGTTATTGTATTGAAAGAAAAACTGAGTCGGCAACTCTTTGTACCAGCGTGATTTTACACACAATATTTGCGATTTAAACTATTTTTAAAACTGTATCTTACCAAAGTTAAGTAGCAGCTAACGAGATTGTTTTGTATACCTGTTTTCTTCATAGGCACTAGAGCACAGAAGGTACTTTAGCTTTAATACATCGGGTCGATTACATGAAATTCTAGGGTTTTTTGTTTTTTCTCATTTTCAGAAAATATGCAGTTACTACTATTATTAGTTACTCAAAGTGGGCGATAGGGTGTTGTCTGATCAGGAGTGAAAAAGATAGTCTTTGTAGTAGAGTTTGTTTAGAATTTAAAATCAGGCTTCAACAACAAAAATACAGTTTATTCACAATAACAACAATTAAAAATTAGGTCACGAAAGTTATTATTTGTTATTTTTTGAATTTCGGGCAAAGCTACTCAAAGGCTATCTGTGCTGGCCGTCCCTAATTTAGTAGTGTGAGGGAAGGCAGCTAGTTATCACCACCCACCGCTAACTTTTGAGCTACTCTTTTACCAACGAATAGTGAGATTGACCGTCACATTATAACGCCTCCACGGCTGAAAGGGCGAGCATGTTTGGTGCGACCGGAATTCGAAACCGCGAGCGAAACGCCTTAACCCGGGACTGTGACAAGAGTACTTCTCATGTGATCATAAGTTTACTTGTTCTTCTGCTATATTAATAGTACCTTACGTTACCGCTAGGGAAGCTGGTGTCAGTTTCATCACACACACATGTATTTACTCAAAGAACGATTGTTTATGTAGAAGGTGAATTAGCGTTTTAATAGAACTAAAAACTCATAGATAAAACTAAATGTTAGAAGGAAAAATAAATGAACGATCATCAAAATCATAATCATAAAAAAAACAATATACTTTACTTTATCAATATCTATATATATACTAAGTGTTTATTTAAAGTGCTTAAGACAGGAAATGGAGTGATTACAGTATGGAAATTTCGCATCGTATAAATTTTTATTAAGGTGAAATCGCTTTGTTCAGTTACTTTCCAGACTTTCTCTTGGAATGCATTTCCTTCTTATGTAACTTTGTTTAAGTATTACTTTTGGTGTTGTTTTTTCTAGAGAAAATCTTTCTATGCTGTTCTCCCCCTCTAAACCCCCGAAATTTATAAGCCCTAAGGTTTATCACTCAGCCACCGGTTCAGTATCCAAGGCTTTTCCGGTTCACTTAGTACGTCAGTCAATACAGCACACATTTATTTCCAGACATCTTACCGTATTTATCTGTCAAATTAACATTCACATAAAAGGAAAAAAAAATAGCACTACGAAAAAAGTTAAGAGAAATTTTTAATTTCAAACCACCTTGGTCCTACACCCAAATACCAACCACGAATAGAGACAGACAGACTGAACTCCATGGAAGTAGATAATGAAATATTTCTGTAATGAGACAAAGTGTAGATAAACAAATATCTACATTATTATTATTTGTGGCACATGTATAGTTGTTTCTTGTGTGTTTTTGAATTTCGCGCAAAGCTACTCGAGGGCTATCTGCGTTAGCCGTCCCTAATTTATCAGTGTAAGACTAGAGGGAAGGCAACAAAAATGTTGACTATATAGATATTTAAAATTGCATAAGGGCACAGGTTGGTCCTCTGGTGAAACTCTAGCCTTCAGAATGGTTAATCGGGGTTCAGATACGTGCAATACGGTAAGGTGTTTTTCCTAATTTTAAGCTGCGAGTCCTTATAAGCGTGTATGGTATGATTTTGTTGTCTATTGTTTTTCTTTTTGATCAGTAGTTCAGTTGTTTGTTTTGAATTTCTCGCAAAGATACACGAGGGCTATCTGCACTAGCCTTCTCCTAATTTAGGAGTGTAAAACTACAGAGAAGACAGCTAGTCATCATCACCCATCGCCAACTCTTGGAATACTTTTTAACCAAGAAATAGTGGGATTGACATATATTATGACGCCCCATGTTTGATGTGAAGGAGATTCGAACCCGCAACCCTCGGGTTATGAGTCGAGCGCCTTAGCCACCTTGCCATGTTGGGCCCAGTAGTTGAAAATTAGGAACGGCGACAGGTGATCTTAGTAGCGTTGTCATAAATACAAATATGACATTTGTGTACTGACACAAAAGTAATTACTGTTGCTTATTTTCTGGATTAAACGTTTATCAATGTTTGACATAGACCTCAATGGTTTACATGCATTGTCCTGGTGTAAGGAAACTACGTTATTTACTTGTCCACAATATAATCTGGCCTGTTATAAAAATACTTACGAACTCCACAATATCAATTGGCCTGTTTTAAGAACACTTACTCTGTCCACAATATGACCTGGCCTGTTAGAAAAACACTTACTAAATCCACAATATGAATTTGCCTGTGTTAAAAACACTTATTAACTTCAAAATATGACTTGGACTGTTTTAATAACACTTACTAACTCCACAATATGATCTGGCCTATTTTAAAAACACTTACAATATTCACAATATGAATTGGCCTGTTTTAAGAACACTTACTAGCTCCAAAATATGACTTGGACTGTTTTAAGAACATTTACTATGTCCACAATATAACTTGGCCTATTTTAAGAACACTTCCTAACTCCACAATATGACAGCCTGTTTTAAAAACACTTACAATATTCACAATATGAATTGGCCTGTTTTAAGAACACTTACTAGCTCCAAAATATGACTTGGATTGTTTTAAGAACACTTACTATGTCCACAATATGACTTGGCCTATTTTAAGAACACTTACTAATTCCACAATATGACCTGGCCTGTCTTAAAATCACTTACCAACTCCACAATATGATTTGACCTGTTTTAAAAAACACAATATGACTTGGCCTGTTTTAAGAACACTTACTACCTACCACTCTTACAGGAAAAATAAATTTAGATACGTTTTCTTTATGTTATCAACTTTTGTACAATATGCATAATTCTTAAAAAAACATTATTTATGCATTATACTAATCTATTTATGAGCATATGGCCTTAACTTTAAACATCTGTTTTCTGTTTCTGGCGTTTATGACAGTAAAAATGTTTTTCATCTGATCAAATGAGTTTCAGACTCTGAACAATTAATAAATCATAAAAGAACGCTGTGATGTAATTACACGAAAAGAAATGTATTCTAATTTTCGCTCGTTTTTAATCCATGTTAACTATAATTTTGGTCGTGCGACACCAATATAGGTTTCAGTAGCTAGTAGGCAGTTTCTCTGACAAATAAGCTTAAGGTATTTTTTATGTATTTCAAAATTATATCAAAATCGATGCTAAGAAATCGTGACGAGGCCATAACACTACGGTCTTTAGCGTTTAACCTACTTTCGTCGATATGTTTTTTTAATGGTCACCCATTACCCATCGTTATATCCTTTATCTCGCTTGGAATGAAAAACCTTTTAAAACGAATACATTTAGCACTTTTATAACTATATAAAATATGTACTTGCATGTATAAGTTAACATTCCATAAATAACAAAGCTACTTATATCATCCTGCCTTCTTCCCTTCGTAAGAGCAAAAACGAAAATATTCCCAAATATGTAAAGTCCACTCTGGTAGTACTGGTGGAAGCCAAAGAGATGAGCGTTCATGGATTACATTATATCTGTCAGAAGGCAGACGGCGGAGCTTGACTTCCAACATTAACCCTCTACCTACTGAATACTAGATGAAGTGAACGATAAGGCTGCTAATGATATTCTAACAGAAGAGTTATAGCCATACATATGGTAGATTTAGGACTGACTTGCAAATGTGATGTTCGGTATGAATTACTCCCTGACTCGTTTTCTCTGCCGAAATGGTCTTAGCTATAGTTGGAGATTCAAGAGGCTGGCTTAGAAATATACTTGCCACATACATTTTAGGCGAGAATAAATATATTTTAAGAAAACAATCTTTTAAAATTCATCAGTTATTCGCATTTCCTGGACTTAGTGCATGATAGAGATTTACTTATAAGCCAAAAATTAAGGTTTAAGGTATGCGTTTGTGTGGGGGGTATTTTTAGGTTTTCAGTGATGTTATCCTCTGGAATAGAAGATTTTGTTTCGTTTATAAAATAATGTTATGAGCATTTCACGTTTTAAAGTTTTGATATTTTGAACGAACAAATAAAAGGAAAGACATAATAAAAGAGGAGAAAACAACTCCAACGGCCTCAAGTGGATACAGCACGTTGTCTTCGCACTAATTTGCAAATATTCATTCAACTCAACAGATGTTGTTTTGAATTAAGCACAAAGCTACACAATAGGCTATCTGTGCTCTGCTCACCACAAGTATCGAAACCCGGTTTTTAGCGTTGTAAGTCTGCAGACATACCGCTGAACCACTGGGTGACCAATTCAACAGAACTGTGTTTTTTGACTAACTACTCTTCAATTAATTCTAACTTATAGTTATTACCCTTAACTTAAAATGAGACTCAAAACTCAATTGATCAGTTTATTTTATCTATTTTTCTTGAATATTTCGTGTTAATAATTGATTGGTTTTGATTCTCGCGTAAAACTACGCGATGGCTATCTGCTCTAAGCGACTCTAGTTTAGCAGTGATGGATTATACGGAAAGCAGTTAGTCAAGACCACCCATTTCACTATAAGTTGTCAAGTCGGCTCATAATTAACTTATTTCTGGGAGTGATACTTATACAACAGTTTAGTTAACTTATTTCTGGGAGTAAAATAATATACGTTACTATAAACAACAACAGTATAGCAAGTGAGCTCTCATCACGTTGCGCCAAACATGCTCGCGCTTTCAGCCGTGGGCGCGTTATAATGTTATTGTTCATCCCACTATTCGTTGGTAAAAGAGTAGCCCAAGAGTTGGCGGTGGGTGGTGATGACTAGCTGCCTTCCCTCTAGCCTTACACGATTAAATTAGGGACGGCTAGCAC
This sequence comes from Tachypleus tridentatus, assembly GCF_004210375.1. Lineage (NCBI taxonomy): Eukaryota > Metazoa > Arthropoda > Merostomata > Xiphosura > Limulidae > Tachypleus > Tachypleus tridentatus. Next base: position 39,112 of record NW_027467888.1, read on the forward strand.
AGATAGCCCTCGAGTAGCTTTGTGCGAAATTCATAAACAAACAAAGCAAACTCATCACGTTTGGTTTGAAAAAGCAACCAACACGATATAAAACTGATAGGACTGGTTTAGTAGTGATAGAGCAGAATAGGAACAGTTAACCAACACAACCTATTGGAATTCTCTTTTACTAACAAATAGTGGGATTGAGTGTAACGTTTTAACGCTCTCACTGGTCGAATGACAGTGATATTCAATGATAGAGATTCGAACCTGCAATTCTTAGATTGCGAATCAAGTAACTTAATCATTAGGCTGTTTAGACCTTCCTATGAAACCACACACAAGCTCTTTAGTGAGCAGAAAGTATTCATGTACAGAATCAAGCGCACAACTTAATAAATAAGCGTCTACTTACATCTCGTGTTAACTACAACCTCAGCGTTCTATAAATTTTATCTGTCATTCTTAACGACGAGAAACCCACTTGAATTAAAACTGTGTTTCAGAATCGCTGGTATGGGTATTAACACTATTAATCTGAAGATGACCTGGGAAGGTCGAAACGTTGTTCTCTGCTTTATTAATAAAAATGTTAATACCCATACCAGCCGTTCTGAGATGCATATATATCAGCCATTTTTCGTAGGTTATCACAATTAAAGAAACTACTGCGAGTGCATACACCTTTAAATCGCAAGATGCGCATATGTTTTTAAGATCGACAGAAATCAACCACAAATGTCAAAAATTTCGTTATATGGATATTTACCAAGAAAGTTTACTGGAAACATTTTAATAAAACTTTAGTCATAAGAGACGGTCGTAATCCGAGGGTCGCGGGTTCGAATCACGGTCGCATCAAACATGCTTGCCCTTTCAACCGTGGGAGTGTCATTATGTGACGGTCAATCTCAATATTCATTGGTAAAAGAGAAGCCCAAGGGTTGGCGGTGGGTGGTGATGACTAGCTGCCTTCCCTCTAGTCTTACACTGCTAACTTAGGGACGGCTAGCACAGATATCCTCGAGGAGCTTTGTCATCATCACCCACCGCCAATTTTTAAGCTACTTTTTTACCAACGAATAGTGGAATTGTTCGTAACTTTGTAACGCCCCTATGGCTGAAAGATTGAGCATGTTTGGTTTGATAAAGATTCGAACCGGCAACCCTCAGATAACAAATCGAGTGCCTTAATAGCCAGGCCATGAATATGATAAAATGTTTACCAGTTCTATATGTAACTATCATGTTCTCGTGGGTGCTACAGCTAATGACGTTTAGTTTCGTCAATATCAGTAATTTTGTTACTACACGTGATAAATAAATGACACACAAAATAATTAAATAACGAAATGTATATGATGGTTGAATTAAATATTCTCAGCTCTACTTGGGAATAGTATTTATACAACAGTTTAGTTAACTTATTTCTGGAAGTAGTACTTATATAACAGTTTAGTTAACTTATTTCTGGGGTAGTACTTATACAACAGTTTAGTTAACTTATTTCTGGAAGTAGTACTTATATAACAGTTTAGTTAACTTATTTCTGGGAGTAGTACTTATACATCAGTTTAGTTAACTTATTTCTGGGAGTAGTACTTATATAACAGTTTAGTTAACTTACTTCTATGAGTAGTACTTATACAACAGTTTAGTTAACTTATTTCTATGAGTAGTACTTATATCACAGTTTAGTTAACTTATTTCTGGGGTAGTACTTATACAACAGTTTAGTTAACTTATTTCTATGAGTAGTACTTATATAACAGTTTAGTTAACTTATTTCTGGGAGTAGTACTTGCACAACAGTTTAATTAACTTATTTCTGGAAGTAGTACTTATATAACAGGTTAGTTAACTTATTTCTGGGAGTAGTACTTATATAACAGTTTAGTTAACTTATTTCTGTGAGTAGTACTTATATAACAGTTTAGTTAACTTATTTCTATGAGTAGTACTTATCTAACAGTTTAGTTAACTTTTTCTGGGAGTAGTACTTATATAACAGTTTAGTTAACTTATTTCTGGGAGTAGTACTTATATAACAGTTTAGTTAACTTATTTCTGGGAGTAGTACTTATATAACAGTTTAATTAACTTATTTCTGGAAGTAGTACTTATATAACAGTTTCGTTAACTTATTTCTATGAGTAGTACTTATATAACAGTTTAGTTAACTTATTTCTGTAAGTAGTACTTATACAACAGTTTAGTTAACTTATTTCTATGAGTAGTACTTGTACAACAGTTTAGTTAACTTATTTCTATGAGTAGTACTTATATAACAGTTTAGTTAACTTATTTCTGGGAGTAGTACTTATATAACAGTTTAGTTAACTTATTTCTAGGAGTAGTACTTGTACAACAGTTTAATTAACTTATTTCTATGAGTAGTACTTAGATAACAGTTTAGTTAACTTATTTCTGGGAGTAGTACTTATATAACAGTTTAGTTAACTTATTTCTGGGAGTAGTACTTATATAACAGTTTAATTAACTTATTTCTGGAAGTAGTACTTATATAACAGTTACGTTAACTTATTTCTATGAGTAGTACTTATATAACAGTTTAGTTAACTTATTTCTGTAAGTAGTACATATACAACAGTTTAGTTAACTTATTTCTATGAGTAGTACTTGTACAACAGTTTAGTTAACTTATTTCTATGAGTAGTACTTATATAACAGTTTAGTTAACTTATTTCTATGAGTAGTACTTATATAACAGTTTAATTAACTTATTTCTGGGAGTAGTACTTATATAACAGTTTAATTAACTTATTTCTGGAAGTAGTACTTATATAACAGTTTCGTTAACTTATTTCTATGAGTAGTACTTATATAACAGTTTAGTTAACTTATTTCTGTGAGTAGTACTTATACAACAGTTTAGTTAACTTATTTCTATGAGTAGTACTTATATAACAGTTTAGTTAACTTATTTCTGTGAGTAGTACTTATACAACAGTTTAGTTAACTTATTTCTGTGAGCAGTACTTACACAACAGTTTAGTTAACTTATTTCTATGAGTAGTACTTATATAACAGTTTAGTTAACTTATTTCTAAGAGTAGTACTTGTACAACAGTTTAGTTAACTTATTTCTGGGAGTAGTACTTATATAACAGTTTAATTAACTTATTTCTATGAGTAGTACTTATATAACAGTTTAGTTAACTTATTTCTATGAGTAGTACTTATATAACAGTTTAGTTAACTTATTTCTGTGAGTAGTACTTTTACAACAGTTTAGTTAACTTATTTCTGGGAGTAGTACTTGTATAACAGTTTAGTTAACTTATTTCTATGAGTAGTATATATATAACAGTTTAGTTAACTTATTTCTGGGAGTAGTACTTATATAACAGTTTAATTAACTTATTTCTGGGAGTAGTACTTATATAACAGTTTAATTAACTTATTTCTGGAAGTAGTACTTATATAACAGTTTAGTTAACTTATTTCTATGGGTAGTACTTATATAACAGTTTAGTTAACTTATTTCAATGAGTAGTACTTATATAAGAGTTTAGTTAACTTATTTCTGGGAGTAGTACTTGTATAACAGTTTAGTTAACTTATTTCTGGGAGTAGTACTTGTATAACAGTTTAGTTAACTTATTTCTATGAGTAGTACTTATATAACAGTTTAGTTAACTTATTTCTGGGAGTAGTACTTGTATAACAGTTTAGTTAATTTATTTCTGGGAGTAGTACTTATATAACAGTTTAGTTAACTTATTTCTGGGAGTAGTACTTATATAACAGTTTAATTAACTTATTTCTATGAGTAGTACTTATATAACAGTTTAGTTAACTTATTTCAATGAGTAGTACTTATATAAGAGTTTAGTTAACTTATTTCTGGGAGTAGTACTTGTATAACAGTTTAGTTAACTTATTTCTGGGAGTAGTACTTATACAACAATTCAGTTAACTTATTTCTATGAGTAGTACTTATATAACAGTTTAGTTAACTTATTTCTGTGAGTAGTACTTATATAACAGTTTAGTTAACTTATTTCTGGGAGTAGTACTTATACAACAGTATAGTTAACTTATTTCTATGGTAGTACTTATATAACAGTTTAGTTAACTTATTTCTAGGAGTAGTACTTATATAAAAGTTTAGTTAACTTATTTCTGCGAGTAGTACTTGCATAACAGTTTAGTTAATTTATTTCTATGGGTAGTACTTATACAACAGTTTAGATAACTTATTTCTAAGAGTAGTACTTATATAACAGTTTAGTTAATTTATTTCTGGGAGTAGTACTTATACAACAGTTTAGTTATTTCTAGGAAGTAGTACTTGTATAACAGTTTAGTTAACTTATTTCTATGAGTAGTACTTATATAACAGTTTAGTTAACTTATTTCAATGAGTAGTACTTATAAAAGAGTTTAGTTAACTTATTTCTGCGAGTAGTACTTGCATAACAGTTTAGTTAATTTATTTCTATGGGTAGTACTTATACAACAGTTTAGATAACTTATTTCTAAGAGTAGTACTTATATAACAGTTTAGTTAATTTATTTCTGGGAGTAGTACTTATACAACAGTTTAGTTATTTCTAGGAGTAGTACTTGTATAACAGTTTAGTTAACTTATTTCTATGAGTAGTACTTATATAACAGTTTAGTTAACTTATTTCAATGAGTAGTACTTATAAAAGAGTTTAGTTAACTTATTTCTGGGAGTAGTACTTGTATAACAGTTTAGTTAACTTATTTCTAAGAGTAGTACTTATACAACAATTCAGTTAACTTATTTCTATGAGTAGTACTTATATAACAGTTTAGTTAACTTATTTCAATGAGTAGTACTTATATAAGAGTTTAGTTAACTTATTTCTGGGAGTAGTACTTGTATAACAGTTTAGTTAACTTATTTCTGGGAGTAGTACTTATATAACAGTTTAATTAACTTATTTCTGGAAGTAGTACTTATATAACAGTTTCGTTAACTTATTTCTATGAGTAGTACTTATATAACAGTTTAGTTAACTTATTTCTATGAGTAGTACTTGTATAACAGTTTAGTTAACTTATTTCTGTGAGTAGTACTTATACAACAGTTTAGTTAACTTATTTCTGTGAGTAGTACTTACACAACAGTTTAGTTAGCTTATTTCTATGAGTAGTACTTATATAACAGTTTAGTTAACTTATTTCTAAGAGTAGTACTTGTACAACAGTTTAGTTAACTTATTTCTGGGAGTAGTACTTATATAACAGTTTAATTAACTTATTTCTATGAGTAGTACTTATATAACAGTTTAGTTAACTTATTTCTATGAGTAGTAGTTATATAACAGTTTAGTTAACTTATTTCTGGGAGTAGTACTTATATAACAGTTTAGTTAACTTATTTCTAGGAGTAGTACTTGTACAACAGTTTAGTTAACATATTTTTGGGAGTAGTACTTGTATAACAGTTTAGTTAACTTATTTCTATGAGTAGTATATATATAACAGTTTAGTTAACTTATTTCTGGGAGTAGTACTTATATAACAGTTTAGTTAACTTATTTCTGTGAGTAGTACTTATACAACAGTTTAGTTAACTTATTTCTATCAGTAGTAGTTATATAACAGTTTAGTTAACTTATTTCTGGGAGTAGTACTTATATAACAGTTTAGTTAACTTATTTCTAGGAGTAGTACTTGTACAACAGTTTAGTTAACATATTTTTGGGAGTAGTACTTATATAACAGTTTAGTTAACTTATTTCTGGGAGTAGTACTTATATAACAGTTTAGTTAACTTATTTCTATGAGTAGTACTTATATAACAGTTTAGTTAACTTATTTCTGTGAGTAGTACTTATACAACAGTTTAGTTAACTTATTTATATGAGTAGTACTTGTATAACAGTTTAGTTAACTTATTTCTGTGAGTAGTACTTATACAACAGTTTAGACCTTATTTCTATGAGTAGTACTTATATAACAGTTTAGTTAACTTATTTCTGGGAGTAGTACTTGTATAACAGTTTAGTTAATTTATTTCTGGGAGTAGTACTTATATAACAGTTTAGTTAACTTATTTCTATGAGTAGTACTTATATAACAGTTTAGTTAACTTATTTCAATGAGTAGTACTTATATAAGAGTTTAGTTAACTTATTTCTGGGAGTAGTACTTGTATAACAGTTTAGTTAACTTATTTCTGGGAGTAGTACTTGTATAACAGTTTAGTTAACTTATTTCTGGGAGTAGTACTTATATAACAGTTTAGTTAACTTATTTCTGGGAGTAGTACTTATATAACAGTTTAATTAACTTATTTCTATGAGTAGTACTTATATAACAGTTTAGTTAACTTATTTCAATGAGTAGTACTTATATAAGAGTTTAGTTAACTTATTTCTGGGGTAGTACTTGTATAACAGTTTAGTTAACTTATTTCTGGGAGTAGTACTTATACAACAGTTTAGTTAACTTATTTCTATGAGTAGTACTTATATAACAGTTTAGTTAACTTATTTCTGTGAGTAGTACTTATACAACAGTTTAGTTAACTTATTTCTGGGAGTAGTACTTATATAACAGTTTAGTTAACTTATTTCTATGAGTAGTACTTATATAACAGTTTAGTTAACTTATTTCTAGGAGTAGTACTTATATAACAGTTTAGTTAACTTATTTCTGCGAGTAGTACTTGCATAACAGTTTAGTTAACTTATTTCTATGGGTAGTACTTATACAACAGTTTAGATAACTTATTTCTAAGAGTAGTACGTATATAACAGTTTAGTTAATTTATTTCTGGGAGTAGTACTTATACAACAGTTTAGTTAACATATTTCTGGGAGTAGTACTTATATAACAGTTTAGTTAACTTATTTCTGGGAGTAGTACTTATATAACAGTTTAGTTAACTTATTTCTATGAGTAGTACTTATATAACAGTTTAGTTAACTTATTTCTGGGAGTAGTACTTATATAACAGTTTAGTTAACTTATTTCTGGGAGTAGTACTTATATAACAGTTTAATTAACTTATTTCTGGGAGTAGTACTTATATAACAGTTTAGTTAACTTATTTCTGGGAGTAGTACTTGTATAACAGTTTAGTTAATTTATTTCTGGGAGTAGTACTTATATAACAGTTTAGTTAACCTATTTCTGGGAATAGTACTTATATAACAGTTTAATTAACTTATTTCTATGAGTAGTACTTATATAACAGTTTAGTTAACTTATTTCAATGAGTAGTACTTATATAAGAGTTTAGTTAACTTATTTCTGGGAGTAGTACTTGTATAACAGTTTAGTTAACTTATTTCTGGGAGTAGTACTTATACAACAATTTAGTTAACTTATTTCTATGAGTAGTACTTATATAACAGTTTAGTTAACTTATTTCTGTGAGTAGTACTTATACAACAGTTTAGTTAAGTTATTTCTGGGAGTAGTACTTGTATAACAGTTTAGTTAACTTATTTCTATGAGTAGTACTTATATAACAGTTTTGTTAACTTATTTCAATGAGTAGTACTTATAAAGAGTTTAGTTAACTTATTTCTGGAGTAGTACTTATATAACAGTTTAGTTAACTTATTTCTAAGAGTAGTACTTATACAACAATTCAGTTAACTTATTTCTATGAGTAGTACTTATATAACAGTTTAGTTAACTTATTTCTGGGAGTAGTACTTATATAAGAGTTTAGTTAACTTATTTCTGTGAGTAGTACTTATACAACAGTTTAGTTAACTTATTTCTGGGAGTAGTACTTATATAACAGTTTAGTTAACTTATTTCTATGAGTAGTACTTATATAACAGTTTAGTTAACTTATTTCTGGGGTAGTACTTATATAACAGTTTAGTTAACTTATTTCTGGGAGTAGTACTTATATAACAGTTTAGTTAACTTATTTCTATGAGTAGTACTTATACAACAATTCAGTTAACTTATTTCTGGGAGTAGTACTTATATAACAGTTTAGTTAACTTATTTCTGTGAGTAGTACTTATACAACAGTTTAGTTAACTTATTTCTGGGAGTAGTACTTGTATAACAGTTTAGTTAACTTACTTCTGTGAGTAGTACTTATACAACAGTTTAGTTAACTTATTTCTGGGAGTAGTACTTGTATAACAGTTTAGTTAACTTATTTCTATGAGTAGTACTTGTATAACAGTTTAGTTAATTTATTTCTGGGAGTAGTACTTATATAACAGTTTAGTTAACCTATTTCTGGGAGTAGTACTTATATAACAGTTTAATTAACTTATTTCTATGAGTAGTACTTATATAACAGTTTAGTTAACTTATTTCTGGGGTAGTACTTGTATAACAGTTTAGTTAACTTATTTCTGGGAGTAGTACTTATATAACAGTTTAATTAACTTATTTCTATGAGTAGCACTTATATAACAGTTTAGTTAACTTATTTCAATGAGTAGTATATATAGAACAGTTTAGTTAACTTATTTCTGGGAGTAGTACTTATATAACAGGTTAGTTAACTTATTTCTGGGAGTAGTACTTATACAACAGTTTAGTTAACTTATTTCTATGAGTAGTACTTATATAACAGTTTAGTTAACTTATTTCTGTGAGTAGTACTTATACAACAGTTTAGTTAACTTATTTCTGGGGGTAGTACTTGTATAACAGTTTAGTTAACTTATTTCTATGAGTAGTATATATAGAACAGTTTAGTTAACTTATTTCTGGAAGTAGTACTTATATAACAGTTAGTTAACTTATTTCTATGAGTACTACTTATATAACAGTTTAGTTAACTTATTTCTGGGAGTAGTACTTATATAACAGTTTAGTTAACTTATTTCTATGAGTAGTACTTATATAACAGTTTAGTTAACATATTTCTAGGAGTAGTACTTATATAACAGTTTAGTTAATTTATTTCTATGGGTAGTACTTATACAACAGTTTAGTTAACTTATTTCTGGGAGTAGTACTTATATAACAGTTTAGTTAACTTATTTCTGGGGTAGTACTTATATAACAGTTTAGTTAACTTATTTCTGGGAGTAGTACTTATACAACAATTCAGTTAAATTATTTCTATGAGTAGTACTTATATAACAGTTTAGTTAACTTATTTCAATGAGTAGTACTTATATAAGAGTTTAGTTAACTTATTTCTGGGAATAGTACTTATATAACAGTTTAGTTAACTTATTTCTGCGAGTAGTACTTGCATAACAGCTTAGTTAATTTATTTCTATGGGTAGTACTTATACAACAGTTTAGTTAACTTATTTCTGGGAGTAGTACTTATATAACAGTTTAGTTAACTTATTTCTGGGAGTAGTACTTATATAACAGTTTAGTTAACTTATTTCTGGGAGTAGTACTTATATAACAGTTTAGTTAACTTATTTCTATGAGTAGTACTTATATAACAGTTTAGTTAACTTATTTCTATGAGTAGTATATATACAACAGTTTAGTTAACTTATTTCTGGGAGTAGTACTTATATAACAGTTAGTTAACTTATTTCTGGGAGTAGTACTTGTATAACAGTTTAGTTAACTTATTTCTTGGAGTCGTACATATAACAGTTTAGTTAACTTATTTTTATGAGTAGTACTTATATAACAGTTTAGTTAACTTATTTCTAGGAGTAGTACTTATATAACAGTTTAGTTTACTTATTTCTGCGAGTAGTACTTGCATAACAGTTTAGTTAACTTATTTCTATGGGTAGTACTTATACAACAGTTTAGTTAACTTATTTCTGGGAGTAGTACTTATACAACAGTTTAGTTAACTTATTTCTGAGAGTAGTACTTGTATAACAGTTTAGTTAACTTATTTCTATGAGTAGTATATATAGAACAGTTTAGTTAACTTATTTCTAAGAGTAGTACTTATATAACAGTTAGTTAACTTATTTCTATAAGTACTACTTATATAACAGTTTTGTTAACTTATTTCTGGGTGTAGTACTTATACAACAGTTTAGTTAACTTATTTCAATGAATAGTACTTATATAAGAATTTAGTTAACTTATTTCTGGGAGTAGTACTTGTATAACAGTTTAGTTAATTTATTTCTGGGAGTAGTACTTATACAACAATTCAGTTAACTTATTTCTATGAGTAGTACTTATATAAGAGTTTAGTTAACTTATTTCTGTGAGTAGTACTTATACAACAGTACAGTTAACTTATTTCTGGGAGTAGTACTTATATAACAGTTTAGTTAACTTATTTCTATGAGTAGTACTTATATAACAGTTTAGTTAACTTATTTCTGGGAGTAGTACTTATATAACAGTTTAATTAACTTATTTCTGGGAGTAGTACTTATATAACAGTTTAGTTAACTTATTTCTATGAGTAGTACTTATATAACAGTTTAGTTAACTTATTTCTGGGAGTAGTACTTATACAACAATTCAGTTAACTTATTTCTGGGAGTAGTACTTATATAACAGTTTAGTTAACTTATTTCTGTGAGTAGTACTTATACAACAGTTTAGTTAACTTATTTCTATGAGTAGTACTTATATAACAGTTTAGTTAACTTATTTCTGGGAGTAGTACTTGTATAACAGTTTAGTTAACTTATTTCTATGAGTAGTACTTATATAACAGTTTAGTTAACTTATTTCTGGGAGTAGTACTTGTATAACAGTTTAGTTAACTTATTTCTGGGAGTCGTACTTATATAACAGTTTAGTTAACCTATTTCTGGGAGTAGTACTTATATAACAGTTTAATTAACTTATTTCTATGAGTAGTACTTATATAACAGTTTAGTTAACTTATTTCTGGGAGTAGTACTTGTATAACAGTTTAGTTAATTTATTTCTGGGAGTAATACTTATATAACAGTTTAGTTAACCTATTTCTGGGAGTAGTACTTATATAACAGTTTAATTAACTTATTTCTGAGAGTAGTACTTATATAACAGTTTAATTAACCTATTTCTGGGAGTAGTACTTATATAACAGTTTAATTAACTTATTTCTGAAAGTAGTACTTATATAACAGTTTAGTTAACTTATTTCTATGAGTAGTACTTATATAACAGTTTAGTTAACTTATTTCTATGAGTAGCACTTATATAACAGTTTAGTTAACTTATTTCAATGAGTAGTACTTATATAAGAGTTTAGTTAACTTATTTCTGGGAGTAGTACTTATATAACAGTTTAGTTAACTTATTTCTGGGAGTAGTACTTATACAACAGTTTAGTTAACTTATTTCTATGAGTAGTACTTATATAACAGTTTAGTTAACTTATTTGTGTGAGTAGTACTTATACAACAGTTTAGTTAACTTATTTCTGGGAGTAGTACTTGTATAACAGTTTAGTTAACTTATTTCTATGAGTAGTATATATAGAACAGTTTAGTTAACTTATTTCTGGGAGTAGTACTTATATAACAGTTAGTTAACTTATTCCTATGAGTACTACTTATATAACAGTTTAGTTAACTTATTTCTGGGGTAGTACTTATATAACAGTTTAATTAACTTATTTCTATAAGTAGTACTTATATAACAGTTTAGTTAACTTATTTCAATGAGTAGTACTTATATAACAGTTTAGTTAACTTATTTCTGTGAGTAGTACTTATAAAACAGTTTAGTTAACTTATTTCTGGGAGTAGTACTTGTATAACAGTTTAGTTAATTTATTTCTGGGAGTAGTACTTATATAACAGTTTAGTTAACTTATTTCTGGGGTAGTACTTATATAACAGTTTAATTAACTTATTTCTATGAGTAGTACTTATATAACAGTTAAGTTAACTTATTTCAAAGAGTAGTACTTATATAAGAGTTTAGTTAACTTATTTCTGGGAGTAGTACTTGTATAACAGTTTAGTTAACTTATTTCTGGGAGTAGTACTTATACAACAATTCAGTTAACTTATTTCTATGAGTAGTACTTATATAACAGTTTAGTTAACTTATTTCTGTGAGTAGTACTTATACAACAGTTTAGTTAACTTATTTCTGGGAGTAGTACTTGTATAACAGTTTAGTTAACTTATTTCTATGAGTAGTATATATAGAACAGTTTAGTTAACTTATTTCTGGGAGTAGTACTTATATAACAGTTAGTTAACTTATTTCTATGAGTACTACTTATATAACAGTTTAGTTAACTTATTTCTGGGAGTAGTACTTATATAACAGTTTAGTTATCTTATTTCTATGAGTAGTACTTATATAACAGTTTAGTTAACTTATTTCTAGGAGTAGTACTTATATAACAGTTTAGTTAACTTATTTCTGGGAGTAGTACTTATATAACAGTTTAGTTAACTTATTTCTGCGAGTAGTACTTATATAACAGTTTAGTTAATTTATTTCTGGGAGTAGTACTTATACAACAGTTTAGTTAACTTATTTCTGGGGTAGTACTTATATAACAGTTTAGTTAACTTATTTCTGGGAGTAGTACTTATATAACAGTTTAGTTAACTTATTTCTATGAGTAGTACTTATATAACAGTTTAGTTAACTTATTTCTGGGAGTAGTACTTGTATAACAGTTTAGTTAACTTATTTCTATGAGTAGTACTTATATAAGAGTTTAGTTAACTTATTTCTGGGAGTAGTTCTTGTATAACAGTTTAGTTTACTTATTTCTGGGAGTAGTACTTATACAACAATTTAGTTAACTTATTTCTATGAGTAGTACTTATATAACAGTTTAGTTAACTTATTTCTATAAGTACTACTTATATAACAGTTTAGTTAACTTATTTCTGGGTGTAGTACTTATATAACAGTTTAGTTAACTTATTTCTATGAGTAGTACTTATATAACAGTTTAGTTAACTTATTTCTAGGAGTAGTACTTATATAACAGTTTAGTTAACTTATTTCTGCAGTAGTACTTATATAACAGTTTAGTTAACTTATTTCTATGGGTAGTACTTATACAACAGTTTAGTTAACTTATTTCTGGGAGTAGTACTTGTATAACAGTTTAGTTAATTTATTTCTGGGAGTAGTACTTATATAACAGTTTAGTTAACCTATTTCTGGGAGTAGTACTTATATAACAGTTTAATTAACTTATTTCTATGAGTAGTACTTATATAACAGTTAAGTTAACTTATTTCAAAGAGTAGTACTTATATAAGAGTTTAGTTAACTTATTTCTGGGAGTAGTACTTGTATAACAGTTTAGTTAACTTATTTCTGGGGTAGTACTTATACAACAATTCAGTTAACTTATTTCTATGAGTAGTACTTATATAACAGTTTAGTTAACTTATTTCTGTGAGTAGTACTTATACAACAGTTTAGTTAACTTATTTCTGGGAGTAGTACTTGTATAACAGTTTAGTTAACTTATTTCTATGAGTAGTATATATAGAACAGTTTAGTTAACTTATTTCTGGGAGTAGTACTTATATAACAGTTAGTTAACTTATTTCTATGAGTAGTACTTATATAACAGTTTAGTTAACTTATTTCTGGGAGTAGTACTTATATAACAGTTTAGTTATCTTATTTCTATGAGTAGTACTTATATAACAGTTTAGTTAACTTATTTCTGGGGTAGTACTTATATAACAGTTTAATTAACTTATTTCTGGGAGTAGTACTTATATAACAGTTTAGTTAACTTATTTCTATGAGTAGTACTTGTATAACAGTTTAGTTAACTTATTTCTGGGAGTAGTACTTGTATAACAGTTTAGTTAACTTATTTCTATGAGTAGTACTTATATAAGAGTTTAGTTAACTTATTTCTGGGAGTAGTTCTTGTATAACAGTTTAGTTTACTTATTTCTGGGAGTAGTACTTATATAACAGTTTAGTTAACTTATTTCTATGAGTAGTACTTATATAACAGTTTAGTTAACTTATTTCTATAAGTACTACTTATATAACAGTTTAGTTAACTTATTTCTGGGTGTAGTACTTATATAACAGTTTAGTTAACTTATTTCTATGAGTAGTACTTATATAACAGTTTAGTTAACTTATTTCTAGGGTAGTACTTATATAACAGTGTAGTTAACTTATTTCTGCGAGTAGTACTTGCATAACAGTTTAGTTAACTTATTTCTATGGGTAGTACTTATACAACAGTTTAGTTAACTTATTTCTGGGAGTAGTACTTGTATAACAGTTTAGTTAATTTATTTCTGGGAGTAGTACTTATATAACAGTTTAGTTAACCTATTTCTGGGAGTAGTACTTATATAACAGTTTAATTAACTTATTTCTATGAGTAGTACTTATATAACAGTTTAGTTAACTTATTTCAATGAGTAGTACTTATATAAGAGTTTAGTTAACTTATTTCTGGGAGTAGTACTTGTATAACAGTTTAGTTAACTTATTTCTGGGAGTAGTACTTATACAACAATTCAGTTAACTTATTTCTATGAGTAGTACTTATATAACAGTTTAGTTAACTTATTTCTGTGTGTAGTACTTATACAACAGTTTAGTTAACTTATTTCTGGGAATAGTACTTGTATAACAGTTTAGTTAACTTATTTCTATGAGTAGTACTTATATAACAGTTTAGTTAACTTATTTCTGGGAGTAGTACTTGTATAACAGTTTAGTTAATTTATTTCTGGGAGTAGTACTTATATAACAGTTTAGTTAACTTATTTCTGGGAGTAGTACTTATATAACAGTTTAGTTAACTTATTTCTATAAGTAGTACTTATATAACAGTTTAGTTAACTTATTTCAATGAGTAGTACTTATATAACAGTTTAGTTAACTTATTTCTGGGAGTAGTACTTATATAACAGTTTAGTTAACTTATTTCTGGGAGTAGTACTTATACAACAATTCAGTTAACTTATTTCTATGAGTAGTACTTATATAACAGTTTAGTTAACTTATTTCTGTGAGTAGTACTTATACAACAGTTTAGTTAACTTATTTCTGGGAGTAGTACTTATATAACAGTTTAGTTAACTTATTTCTGGGAGTAGTACTTATACAACAATTTAGTTAACTTATTTCTATGAGTAGTACTTATATAACAGTTTAGTTAACTTATTTCTGTGAGTAGTACTTATATAACAGTTTAGTTAACTTATTTCTGGGAGTAGTACTTATATAACAGTTTAGTTAACTTATTTCTATGAGTAGTACTTATATAACAGTTTAGTTAACTTATTTCTGGGAGTAGTACTTATATAACAGTTTAGTTAACTTATTTCTATGAGTAGTACTTATATAACAGTTTAGTTAACTTATTTCTGGGGTAGTACTTATATAACAGTTTAGTTAACTTATTTCTATGGTAGTACTTATATAACAGTTTAGTTAACTTATTTCTGGAGTAGTACTTATATAACAGTTTAGTTAACTTATTTCTGGGAGTAGTACTTATATAACAGTTTAGTTAACTTATTTCTATGAGTAGTACTTATATAACAGTTTAGTTAACTTATTTCTGGGAGTAGTACTTATATAACAGTTTAATTAACTTATTTCTATGAGTAGTACTTATATAACAGTTTAGTTAACTTATTTCTGGGAGTAGTACTTGTATAACAGTTTAGTTAACTTATTTCTGGGAGTAGTACTTATATAACAGTTTAGTTAACTTATTTCTATGAGTAGTACTTATATAACAGTTTAGTTAACTTATTTCTATAAGTAGTACTTATATAACAGTTTAGTTAACTTATTTCTGGGTGTAGTACTTATATAACAGTTTAGTTAACTTATTTCTATGAGTAGTACTTATATAACAGTTTAGTTAACTTATTTCTAGGAGTAGTACTTATATAACAGTTTAGTTAACTTATTTCTGGGAGTAGTACTTATATAACAGTTTAGTTAACTTATTTCTATGGGTAGTACTTATACAACAGTTTAGTTAACTTATTTCTGGGGTAGTACTTATATAACAGTTTAGTTAACTTATTTCTGCAAGTAGTACTTATATAACAGTTTAGTTAACTTATTTCTATGGGTAGTACTTATACAACAGTTTAGTTAACTTATTTCTGGGAGTAGTACTTATATAACAGTTTAGTTAACTTATTTCTGGGAGTAGTACTTATACAACAGTTTAGTTAACTTATTTCTATGAGTAGTACTTATATAACAGTTTAGTTAACTTATTTCTGTGAGTAGTACTTATACAACAGTTTAGTTAACTTATTTCTGGGAGTAGTACTTGTATAACAGTTTAGTTAACTTATTTCTATGAGTAGTATATATAGAACAGTTTAGTTAACTTATTTCTATGAGTAGTACTTATATAACAGTTTAGTTAACTTATTTCTGGGAGTAGTACTTATATAACAGTTTAGTTATCTTATTTCTATGAGTAGTACTTATATAACAGTTTAGTTAACTTATTTCTAGGAGTAGTACTTATATAACAGTTTAGTTAACTTATTTCTGCGAGTGGTACTTGCATAACAGTTTAGTTAACTTATTTCTATGGGTAGTACTTATACAACAGTTTAGTTAACTTATTTCTGCGAGTAGTACTTATATAACAGTTTAGTTAATTTATTTCTGGGAGTAGTACTTATACAACAGTTTAGTTAACTTTTTTCTGGGAGTAGTACTTATATAACAGTTTAATTAACTTATTTCTGGGAGTAGTACTTATATAACAGTTTAGTTAACTTATTTCTATGAGTAGTACTTGTATAACAGTTTAGTTAACTTATTTCTGGGAGTAGTACTTGTATAACAGTTTAGTTAACTTATTTCTATGAGTAGTACTTATATAAGAGTTTAGTTAACTTATTTCTGGGAGTAGTACTTGTATAACAGTTTAGTTAACTTATTTCTGGGAGTAGTACTTATACAACAGTTTAGTTAACTTATTTCTATGAGTAGTACTTATATAACAGTTTAGTTAACTTATTTCTATAAGTACTACTTATATAACAGTTTAGTTAACTTATTTCTGGGTGTAGTACTTATATAACAGTTTAGTTAACTTATTTCTATGAGTAGTACTTATATAACAGTTTAGTTAACTTATTTCTAGGAGTAGTACTTATATAACAGTGTAGTTAACTTATTTCTGCGAGTAGTACTTGCATAACAGTTTAGTTAACTTATTTCTATGGGTAGTACTTATACAACAGTTTAGTTAACTTATTTCTGGGAGTAGTACTTGTATAACAGTTTAGTTAACTTATTTCTGGGGTAGTACTTATATAACAGTTTAGTTAACTTATTTCTGGGAGTAGTACTTATATAACAGTTTAGTTAACTTATTTCTATGAGTAGTACTTATATAACAGTTTAGTTAACTTATTTCTATGAGTAGTACTTATATAAGAGTTTAGTTAACTTATTTCTGGGAGTAGTACTTGTATAACAGTTTAGTTAACTTATTTCTGGGAGTAGTACTTATACAACAGTTTAGTTAACTTATTTCTATGAGTAGTACTTATATAACAGTTTAGTTAACTTATTTCTGTGAGTAGTACTTATACAACAGTTTAGTTAACTTATTTCTGGGAGTAGTACTTGTATAACAGTTTAGTTAACTTATTTCTATGAGTAGTATATATAGAACAGTTTAGTTAACTTATTTCTGGGAGTAGTACTTATATAACAGTTAGTTAACTTATTTCTATGAGTACTACTTATATAACAGTTTAGTTAACTTATTTCTGGGAGTAGTACTTATATAACAGTTTAGTTAACTTATTTCTATGAGTAGTACTTATATAACAGTTTAGTTAACTTATTTCTGGGAGTAGTACTTATATAACAGTTTAATTAACTTATTTCTGGGAGTAGTACTTATATAACAGTTTAGTTAACTTATTTCTATGAGTAGTACTTGTATAACAGTTTAGTTAACTTATTTCTGGGAGTAGTACTTGTATAACAGTTTAGTTAACTTATTTCTATGAGTAGTACTTATATAACAGTTTAGTTAACTTATTTCTGGGAGTAGTTCTTGTATAACAGTTTAGTTAACTTATTTCTGGGAGTAGTACTTATACAACAGTTTAGTTAACTTATTTCTATGGTAGTACTTATATAACAGTTTAGTTAACTTATTTCTATAAGTAGTACTTATATAACAGTTTAGTTAACTTATTTCTGGGAGTAGTACTTATATAACAGTTTAGTTAACTTATTTCTATGAGTAGTACTTATATAACAGTTTAGTTAACTTATTTCTAGGGTAGTACTTATATAACAGTGTAGTTAACTTATTTCTGCGAGTAGTACTTGCATAACAGTTTAGTTAACTTATTTCTATGGGTAGTACTTATACAACAGTTTAGTTAACTTATTTCTGGGAGTAGTACTTGTATAACAGTTTAGTTAATTTATTTCTGGGAGTAGTACTTATATAACAGTTTAGTTAACTTATTTCTGGGAGTAGTACTTATATAACAGTTTAATTAACTTATTTCTATGAGTAGTACTTATATAACAGTTTAGTTAACTTATTTCAATGAGTAGTACTTATATAACAGTTTAGTTAACTTATTTCTGGGAGTAGTACTTGTATAACAGTTTAGTTAACTTATTTCTGGGAGTAGTACTTATACAACAGTTTAGTTAACTTATTTCTATGAGTAGTACTTATATAACAGTTTAGTTAACTTATTTCTGTGTGTAGTACTTATACAACAGTTTAGTTAACTTATTTCTGGGAATAGTACATGTATAACAGTTTAGTTAACTTATTTCTATGAGTAGTACTTATATAACAGTTTAGTTAACTTATTTCTGGGAGTAGTACTTGTATAACAGTTTAGTTAACTTATTTCTGGGGTAGTACTTATATAACAGTTTAGTTAACTTATTTCTGGGAGTAGTACTTATATAACAGTTTAATTAACTTATTTCTATAAGTAGTACTTATATAACAGTTTAGTTAACTTATTTCAATGAGTAGTACTTATATAAGAGTTTAGTTAACTTATTTCTGAGAGTAGTACTTGTATAACAGTTTAGTTAACTTATTTCTGGGAGTAGTACTTATACAACAATTCAGTTAACTTATTTCTATGAGTAGTACTTATATAACAGTTTAGTTAACTTATTTCTGTGAGTAGTACTTATACAACAGTTTAGTTAACTTATTTCTGGGAGTAGTACTTGTATAACAGTTTAGTTAACTTATTTCTGGGAGTAGTACTTATACAACAATTCAGTTAACTTATTTCTATGAGTAGTACTTATATAACAGTTTAGTTAACTTATTTCTGTGAGTAGTACTTATACAACAGTTTAGTTAACTTATTTCTGGGAGTAGTACTTATATAACAGTTTAGTTAACTTATTTCTATGGTAGTATATATATAACAGTTTAGTTAACTTATTTCTGGGAGTAGTACTTATATAACAGTTTAGTTAACTTATTTCTATGAGTAGTACTTATATAACAGTTTAGTTAACTTATTTCTGGGGTAGTACTTATATAACAGTTTAGTTAACTTATTTCTATGAGTAGTACTTATATAACAGTTTAGTTAACTTATTTCTAGGAGTAGTACTTATATAACAGTTTAATTAACTTATTTCTGGGAGTAGTACTTATATAACAGTTTAGTTAACTTATTTCTATGAGTAGTACTTGTATAACAGTTTAGTTAACTTATTTCTGGGAGTAGTACTTGTATAACAGTTTAGTTAACTTATTTCTATGAGTAGTACTTATATAACAGTTTAGTTAACTTATTTCTGGGAGTAGTTCTTGTATAACAGTTTAGTTTACTTATTTCTGGGAGTAGTACTTATACAACAATTTAGTTAACTTATTTCTATGAGTAGTACTTATATAACAGTTTAGTTAACTTATTTCTATAAGTACTACTTATATAACAGTTTAGTTAACTTATTTCTGGGTGTAGTACTTATATAACAGTTTAGTTAACTTATTTCTATGAGTAGTACTTATATAACAGTTTAGTTAACTTATTTCTAGGAGTAGTACTTATATAACAGTGTAGTTAACTTATTTCTGCGAGTAGTACTTGCATAACAGTTTAGTTAACTTATTTCTATGGGTAGTACTTATACAACAGTTTAGTTAACTTATTTCTGGGAGTAGTACTTGTATAACAGTTTAGTTAATTTATTTCTGGGAGTAGTACTTATATAACAGTTTAGTTAACCTATTTCTGGGAGTATTACTTATATAACAGTTTAATTAACTTATTTCTATGAGTAGTACTTATATAACAGTTTAGTTAACTTATTTCAATGAGTAGTACTTATATAAGAGTTTAGTTAACTTATTTCTAGGGAGTAGTACTTGTATAACAGTTTAGTTAACTTATTTCTGGGAGTAGTACTTATACAACAATTCAGTTAACTTATTTCTATGAGTAGTACTTATATAACAGTTTAGTTAACTTATTTCTGTGTGTAGTACTTATACAACAGTTTAGTTAACTTATTTCTGGGAATAGTACATGTATAACAGTTTAGTTAACTTATTTCTATGAGTAGTACTTATATAACAGTTTAGTTAACTTATTTCTGGGAGTAGTAC
This sequence comes from Tachypleus tridentatus, assembly GCF_004210375.1. NCBI lineage: Eukaryota > Metazoa > Arthropoda > Merostomata > Xiphosura > Limulidae > Tachypleus > Tachypleus tridentatus. The sequence continues at coordinate 59,531 of NW_027467888.1, forward strand.
TTGTATAACAGTTTAGTTAATTTATTTCTGGGAGTAGTACTTATATAACAGTTTAGTTAACTTATTTCTGGGAGTAGTACTTATATAACAGTTTAATTAACTTATTTCTATAAGTAGTACTTATATAACAGTTTAGTTAACTTATTTCAATGAGTAGTACTTATATAAGAGTTTAGTTAACTTATTTCTGAGAGTAGTACTTGTATAACAGTTTAGTTAACTTATTTCTGGGGTAGTACTTATACAACAATTCAGTTAACTTATTTCTATGAGTAGTACTTATATAACAGTTTAGTTAACTTATTTCTGTGAGTAGTACTTATACAACAGTTTAGTTAACTTATTTATGGGAGTAGTACTTGTATAACAGTTTAGTTAACTTATTACTATGAGTAGTACTTACCTAACAGTTTAGTTAACTTATTTCTGGGAATAGTATTTGTATAAAAGTTTAGTTAATTTATTTCTGGGAGTAGTACTTATATAACAGTTTAGTTAACTTATTTCTATGAGTAGTACTTATATAACAGTTTAGTTAACTTATTTCTAGGAGTAGTACTTATATAACAGTTTAGTTAACTTATTTCTGCGAGTGGTACTTGCATAACAGTTTAGTTAACTTATTTCTATGGGTAGTACTTATACAACAGTTTAGTTAACTTTTTTCTGCGAGTAGTACTTATATAGCAGTTTAATTAACTTATTTCTGAAAGTAGTACTTATATAACAGTTTAGTTAACTTATTTCTATGAGTAGTGCTTGTATAACAGTTTAGTTAACTTATTTCTGTGAATATTACTCATACAACAGTTTAGAACTTATTTCTGTGAGTAGTACTTATACAACAGTTTAGTTAACTTATTTCTGGGAGTAGTACTTGTATAACAGTTTAGTTAATTTATTTCTGGGGGTAGTACTTATATAACAGTTTAGTTAACCTATTTCTGGGAGTAGTACTTATATAACAGTTTAATTAACTTATTTCTATGAGTAGTACTTATATATCAGTTTAGTTAACTTATTTCAATGAGTAGTACTTATATAAGAGTTTATTTAACTTATTTCTGGGAGTAGTACTTGTATAACAGTTTAGTTAACTTATTCTGGGAATAGTACTTATACAACAATTCAGATAACCTATTTCTATGAGTAGTACTTATATAACAGTTTAGTTAACTTATTTCTGTGAGTAGTACTTATAAAACAGTTTAGTTAACTTATTTCTGGGAGTAGTACTTGTATAACAGTTTAGTTAATTTATTTCTAGGAGTAGTACTTATATAACAGTTTAGTTAACCTATTTCTGGGAAAAGTACTTATATAACAGTTTAATTAACTTATTGCTATGAGTAGTACTTATATAACAGTTTAGTTAACTTATTCATTTGGTAGTACTTATATAACAGTTTAGTTAACTTATTTCTGGGAGTAGTACTTATACAACAGTTTAGTTAACTTATTTCTATGAGTAGTACCTATATAACAGTTAGTTAACTTATTTCTATAAGTACTACTTATATAACAGTTTAGTTAACTTATTTCTGGGTGTAGTACTTATATAACAGTTTAGTTAACTTATTTCTGCGAGTAGTACTTGCATAACAGTTTAGTTAACTTATTTCTATGGGTAGTACTTATACAACAGTTTAGTTAACTTATTTCTGGGAGTAGTACTTATATAACAGTTTAGTTAACTTATTTCTGGGAGTAGTACTTATATAACAGTTTAGTTAACTTATTTCTGGGAGTAGTACTTATATAACAGTTTAGTTAACTTATTTCTATGAGTAGTACTTATATAACAGTTTAGTTAACTTATTTCTGGGAGTAGTACTTATATAACAGTTTAGTTAACTTATTTCTGGGAGTAGTACTTATATAACAGTTTAGTTAACTTATTTCTATGAGTAGTACTTATATAACAGTTTAGTTAACTTATTTCTGTGAGTAGTACTTATACAACAGTTTAGTTAACTTATTTCTATGAGTAGTACTTGTATAACAGTTTAGTTAACTTATTTCTGGCAGTAGTACTTGTATAACAGTTTAGTTAATTTATTTCTGGGAGTAGTACTTATATAACAGTTAGTTAACTTATTTCTGTGAGTAGTATTTATAGAACAGTTTATTTAACTTATTTCTGGGAGTAGTACTTGTATAACAGTTTAGTTAACTTATTTCTATGAGTAGTACTTATATAACAGTTTAGTTAACTTATTTCTGCGAGTAGTACTTGCATAACAGTTTAGTTAACTTATTTCTATGGGTAGTACTTATACAACAGTTTAGTTAACTTATTTCTGGGAGTAGTACTTATATAACAGTTTAGTTAATTTATTTCTGGGAGTAGTACTTATACAACAGTTTAGTTAACTTATTTCTGGGAGTAGTACTTATATAACAGTTTAGTTAACTTATTTCTGGGAGTAGTACTTATATAACAGTTTAGTTAACTTATTTCTATGAGTAGTACTTATATAAAAGTTTAGTTAACTTATTTCTGGGAGTAGTACTTACACAACAGTTTAGTTAACTTATTTCTATGAGTAGTACTTATATAACAGTTTAGTTAACTTATTTCTGTGAGTAGTACTTATACAACAGTTTAGGTAACTTATTTCTGGGAATAGTACTTGTATAACAGTTTAGTTAACTTATTTCTATGAGTAGTATATATACAACAGTTTAGTTAAATTATTTCTGGGAGTAGTACTTATATAACAGTTAGTTAACTTATTTTTATGAGTAGTACTTATATAACAGTTTAGTTAACTTATTTCTGTGAGTAGTACTTATACAACAGTTTAGTTAACTTATTTCTGGGAGTAGTACTTGTATAACAGTTTAGTTAACTTATTTCTAGGGTAGTATATATACAACAGTTTAGTTAACTTATTTCTGGGAGTAGTACTTATATAACAGTTAGTTAACTTATTTCTATGAGTACTACTTATATAACAGTTTAGTTAACTTATTTCTGGGAGTAGTACTTATATAACAGTTTAGTTATCTTATTTCTATGAGTAGTACTTATATAACAGTTTAGTTAACTTATTTCTAGGAGTAGTACTTATATAACAGTTTAGTTAACTTATTTCTGGGAGTAGTACTTATATAACAGTTTAGTTAACTTATTTCTATGGGTAGTACTTATATAACAGTTTAGTTAACTTATTTCTGCGAGTAGTACTTATATAACAGTTTAGTTAATTTATTTCTGGGAGTAGTACTTATACAACAGTTTAGTTAACTTTTTTCTGGGAGTAGTACTTATATAACAGTTTAGTTAACTTATTTCTGGGAGTAGTACTTATATAACAGTTTAGTTAACTTATTTCTATGAGTAGTACTTGTATAACAGTTTAGTTAACTTATTTCTGGGAGTAGTACTTGTATAACAGTTTAGTTAACTTATTTCTATGAGTAGTACTTATATAAGAGTTTAGTTAACTTATTTCTATAAGTACTACTTATATAACAGTTTAGTTAACTTATTTCTGGGAGTAGTACTTATATAACAGTTTAGTTAACTTATTTCTATGAGTAGTACTTATATAACAGTTTAGTTAACTTATTTCTAGGAGTAGTACTTATATAACAGTGTAGTTAACTTATTTCTGTGAGTAGTACTTATATAACAGTTTAGTTAACTTATTTCTATGGGTAGTACTTATACAACAGTTTAGTTAACTTATTTCTGGGAGTAGTACTTGTATAACAGTTTAGTTAACTTATTTCTGGGAGTAGTACTTATATAACAGTTTAGTTAACTTATTTCTGGGAGTATTACTTATATAAAAGTTTAGTTAACTTATTTCTATGAGTAGTACTTATATAACAGTTTAGTTAACTTATTTCAATGAGTAGTACTTATATAACAGTTTAGTTAACTTATTTCTGGGAGTAGTACTTGTATAACAGTTTAGTTAACTTATTTCTGGGGTAGTACTTATACAACAATTTAGTTAACTTATTTCTATGAGTAGTACTTATATAACAGTTTAGTTAACTTATTTCTGTGTGTAGTACTTATACAACAGTTTAGTTAACTTATTTCTGGGAATAGTACATGTATAACAGTTTAGTTAACTTATTTCTATGAGTAGTACTTATATAACAGTTTAGTTAACTTATTTCTGGGAGTAGTACTTGTATAACAGTTTAGTTAATTTATTTCTGGGAGTAGTACTTATATAACAGTTTAGTTAACTTATTTCTGGGAGTAGTACTTATATAACAGTTTAATTAACTTATTTCTATAAGTAGTACTTATATAACAGTTTAGTTAACTTATTTCAATGAGTATTACTTATATAAGAGTTTAGTTAACTTATTTCTGAGAGTAGTACTTATACAACAATTCAGTTAACTTATTTCTATGAGTAGTACTTATATAACAGTTTAGTTAACTAATTTCTGTGAGTAGTACTTATACAACAGTTTAGTTAACTTATTTATGGGAGTAGTTCTTGTATAACAGTTTAGTTTACTTATTTCTGGGAGTAGTACTTATACAACAATTTAGTTAACTTATTTCTATGAGTAGTACTTATATAACAGTTTAGTTAACTTATTTCTATAAGTACTACTTATATAACAGTTTAGTTAACTTATTTCTGGGTGTAGTACTTATATAACAGTTTAGTTAACTTATTTCTATGAGTAGTACTTATATAACAGTTTAGTTAACTTATTTCTAGGAGTAGTACTTATATAACAGTTTAGTTAACTTATTTCTGAGTAGTACTTATATAACAGTTTAGTTAACTTATTTCTATGGGTAGTACTTATATAACAGTTTAGTTAACTTATTTCTGGGGTAGTACTTATATAACAGTTTAGTTAACTTATTTCTGGGAGTAGTACTTATATAACAGTTTAGTTAACTTATTTCTGGGAGTAGTACTTATATAACAGTTTAGTTAACTTATTTCTATGGTAGTACTTATATAACAGTTTAGTTAACTTATTTCTATGAGTAGTACTTATATAACAGTTTAGTTAACTTATTTCTGGGAGTAGTACTTATATAACAGTTTAGTTAACTTATTTCTGGGAGTAGTACTTATATAACAGTTTAGTTAACTTATTTTCTTATAGTAGTACTTATATAACAGTTTAGTTAACTTATTTCTGTGAGTAGTACTTATACAACAGTTTAGTTAACTTATTTCTGGGAGTAGTACTTGTATAACAGTTTAGTTAACTTATTTCTATGAGTAGTATATATAGAACAGTTTAGTTAACTTATTTCTGGGAGTAGTACTTATATAACAGTTTAGTTAACTTATTTCTATGGTAGTACTTATATAACAGTTTAGTTAACTTATTTCTGGGGTAGTACTTATATAACAGTTTAGTTAACTTATTTCTATGAGTAGTACTTATATAACAGTTTAGTTAACTTATTTCTAGGGTAGTACTTATATAACAGTTTAGTTAACTTATTTCTGGGAGTAGTACTTATATAACAGTTTAGTTAACTTATTTCTATGGGTAGTACTTATACAACAGTTTAGTTAACTTATTTCTGAGTAGTACTTATATAACAGTTTAGTTAACTTATTTCTGGGGTAGTACTTATACAACAGTTTAGTTAACTTTTTTCTGGGAGTAGTACTTATATAACAGTTTAGTTAACTTATTTCTGGGAGTAGTACTTATATAACAGTTTAGTTAACTTATTTCTGGGAGTAGTACTTATATAACAGTTTAGTTAACTTATTTCTGGGGAGTAGTACTTATATAACAGTTTAGTTAACTTATTTCTATGAGTACTACTTATATAACAGTTTAGTTAACTTATTTCTGGGAGTAGTACTTATATAACAGTTTAGTTAACTTATTTCTGGAAGTAGTACTTATACAACAGTTTAGTTAACTTATTTCTATGAGTAGTACTTATATAACAGTTTAGTTAACTTATTTCTATAGAAGTAGTACTTATATAACAGTTTAGTTAACTTATTTCTGGGTGTAGTACTTATATAACAGTTTAGTTAACTTATTTCTATGAGTAGTACTTATATAACAGTTTAGTTAACTTATTTCTAGGGTAGTACTTATATAACAGTTTAGTTAACTTATTTCTGCGAGTAGTACTTGCATAACAGTTTAGTTAACTTATTTCTGGGAGGTAGTACTTATATAACAGTTTAGTTAACTTATTTCTGGGAGTAGTACTTGTATAACAGTTTAGTTAACTTATTTCTGGGAGTAGTACTTATATAACAGTTTAGTTAACTTATTTCTGGGAGTAGTACTTATATAACAGTTTAATTAACTTATTTCTATGAGTAGTACTTATATAACAGTTTAGTTAACTTATTTCAATGAGTAGTACTTATATAACAGTTTAGTTAACTTATTTCTGGGAGTAGTACTTATATAACAGTTTAGTTAACTTATTTCTGGAGACAGTACTTATACAACAATTTAGTTAACTTATTTCTATGAGTAGTACTTATATAACAGTTTAGTTAACTTATTTCTGTGAGTAGTACTTATACAACAGTTTAGTTAACTTATTTCTGGGAATAGTATTTGTATAAAAGTTTAGTTAACTTATTTCTGGGAGTAGTACTTATATAACAGTTTAGTTAACTTATTTCTGGGAGTAGTACTTATATAACAGTTTAGTTAACTTATTTCTGGGAGTAGTACTTATATAACAGTTTAGTTAACTTATTTCTGGGGTAGTACTTATATAACAGTTTAGTTAACTTATTTCTATAAGTAGTACTTATATAACAGTTTAGTTAACTTATTTCAGTGGTAGTACCTTATATAAGGTTTAGTTAACTTATTTCTGGGGTAGTACTTATATAACAGTTTAGTTAACTTAACACGGAATTAATACTTATACAACAATTTAGTTAACTTATTTCTATGAGTAGTACTTATATAACAGTTTAGTTAACTTATTTCTGTGAGTAGTACTTATACAACAGTTTAGTTAACTTATTTCTGGGAGTAGTACTTATATAACAGTTTAGTTAACTTATTTCTATGGTAGTACTTATATAACAGTTTAGTTAACTTATTTCTATGAGTAGTACTTATATAACAGTTTAGTTAACTTATTTCTGGAGTAGTACTTATATAACAGTTTAGTTAACTTATTTCTGGAGTAGTACTTATATAACAGTTTAGTTAACTTATTTCTGGGAGTAGTACTTATATAACAGTTTAGTTAACTTATTTCTGGGGTAGTACTTATATAACAGTTTAGTTAACTTATTTCTATGAGTAGTACTTATATAACAGTTTAGTTAACTTATTTCTATAAGTAAGTACTTATATAACAGTTTAGTTAACTTATTTCTATGGGTAGTACTTATACAACAGTTTAGTTAACTTTTTTCTGGGAGTAGTACTTATATAACAGTTTAGTTAACTTATTTCTGGGAGTAGTACTTATACAACAGTTTAGTTAACTTATTTCTGGGAGTAGTACTTATATAACAGTTTAGTTAACTTATTTCTGGAGGTAGTACTTATATAACAGTTTAGTTAACTTATTTCTATAATAGTACTTATATAACAGTTTAGTTAACTTATTTCTGGGAGTAGTACTTATATATAACAGTTTGGTTAACTTATTTCTGGGAGTAGTACTTATATAACAGTTTAGTTAACTTATTTCTATGAGTAGTACTTATATAACAGTTTAGTTAACTTATTTCTATGAGTAGTACTTATACAACAGTTTAGTTAACTTATTTCTATGAGTAGTACTTATATAACAGTTAAGTTAACTTATTTCTGGCGGTAGTACTTGTATAACAGTTTAGTTAATTTATTTCTGGGAGTAGTACTTATATAACAGTTTAGTTAACTTATTTCTGTGAGTAGTACTTATATAGAACAGTTTAGTTAACTTATTTCTGGGTAGTAGTACTTATATAACAGTTTAGTTAACTTATTTCTATGAGTAGTATATATACAACAGTTTAGTTAACTTATTTCTGCGAGTGGTACTTGCATAACAGTTTAGTTAACTTATTTTTTATGGGTAGTACTTATACAACAGTTTAGTTAACTTTATTTCTGGGAGTAGTACTTATATAACAGTTTAGTTAATTTATTTCTGGGAGTAGTACTTATACAACAGTTTAGTTAACTTATTTCTGGGAGTAGTACTTATATAACAGTTTAGATTAACTTATTTCTGG
>NW_027467889.1:0-54845 GCF_004210375.1 Tachypleus tridentatus
ACTATTCAAAGGGCACTTAACGTTATCAAGACTATTCAAAACTTAATGTTATTAAGACTATTCAAAGGTAAGTAACTTTAATGTTATCAAGACTATTCAAAGGGTACTTAATATTTATTATTAAGACTATTCAAGTGGCAAACTTAATGTTATCAAGACTATTCAAAGGGCATTTAATGCTATCAAGACTATTCAAAGGGCACTTAATGTTATGCAAGACTATTCAAAGGGTACTTAGTGTTATCAAGACTATTCAAAGGGCACTTAATAATATCAAGACTATTCAAAGGGTACTTAATGTTATCAAGACTATTCAAAGGGTACTTAGTGTTATCAAGACTATTCAAAGGGCACTTAATGATATCAAGACTATTCAAAGGGTACTTAATGTTATCAAGACTATTCGAAGGGTACTTAATATTTGTTATCAAGACTATTCAAAGGGCACTTAATGATATCAAGACTATTCAAAGGGTACTTAATGTTATCAAGACTATTCGAAGGGTACTTAATGTTATCAAGACTATTCAAAGGGCACTTAATGATATCAAGACTATTCAAAGGGTACTTAATGTTATCAAGACTATTCGAAGGGTACTTAATGTTATCAAGACTATTCAAGGGGCACTTAGTGTTATCAAGACTATTCAAAGGGCACTTAATGATATCAAGACTATTCAAAGGGTACTTAATGTTATCAAGACTATTCGAAGGGTACTTAATGTTATCAAGACTATTCAAAGGGCACATAATGGTATCAAGACTATTCCTTTCATTATGATGGATGGCATGTTGACCACTATTCCACTAGAAATGATTTTGAACTGATCCTGGTATGACTTTTTATCACATTTCATTGATTTCTTTATTGACTGATATTAAACTGGCCAGTTAGAACTGTATGTGGTAGTACTATACCTGGAGTAGTCCAGGAAGGTACTTCAGTTACAAAAGTTACTGCACTAGTTTTATTCTATAACTGCTGTTATTTTCTACCTCATTTAAGTCTTTCTGTATTTCATCGATTCTGTCATTACAGCTTTGCTGGACTTCTAACACTTTGTAATTAATTACACGTAGCTTATCATGCTTTTTGTATTTTATTGTTGTAATATCTCTCTCTATATATATATTTAATAGTTTCATTGATTTTGTCTACAAACATACTTATTTTTAATTTTCCTCAGATACCACTTCCCCTTGTCTAACTCTTCTCTTAAATTCCTGTCTCTTATCTCTTGATGTCGTATTATTCTATCTTTCTCTTGGCCAGGTGGATTGAGGCGTTCGACTCTGTAATCTGAGGGTCGCGGGTTCAGAATCTCCGTCGCACCAAACATGTTCGCCCTTTCAGTCGTGTCGGCGTTATAACGGTCAATCCCACTGTTCGATTGTAAAGAGTAGCCCAAGAGTTGGCGGTGGGTGATGATGACTAGCTGCCTTCCCTGTAGTCTTACACTGCTAAATTGAGGACGGCTATAGCAGATAGCCTTTGCGTAACTTTGCGCGAAATTCAAAACAAACAAACAAATCTTCCAGGTCGTCCTTCAGTTTATTGTCGTTATAATCGTAGTTCAAGCTCAACTCAAGTATATTCAAAGTTCCTATTTATTTTCACTGAAAAAATTCCACTTCTGACACTATTGTTGTAAAGTTGTTCTTGTAAATGGCAAGATATTAGTTTATTTCTTCCTTAATGTTTCTACAAATTGGCTACACTGTCACAGTTGTAGATCAAGTTTACAGATGGCGCTAACTGCACTACACTAATGTAAAGAATAGATTTACTGATATATATTACTTAACATCTGAAAAAGCAAATAAACAAAAACAAAAAAAACATTTAACTGATTTTCCATACCGACTTGGAAACGACTTTATTATCTTGAAACAATCTCTTCAGTTATCCTTCATCTATAATGCAAAATCCAGATCACTTGGGCGATAATAAATTTCATTATTTCCTTCAAACTGGCCAAATTTACAAATAACACTAATTGCACTATATAAGCATAAGGAATATACTTATAGATATATATAACTTCCCTTTATTAAAAAAAGAAGAAAAATTGACTGACTTCCCTTATCAACTAAAAACAACTTTACTTTCTTGAAACAAACTCTATTGCTATCTTGAATTTGTAATCTACTCTTAAATTTACTAGATTTCGCGTCAAATATTCAGAGCTTTATAGGCCTAATTTGAACGTCATCATTATGACCTGCAGCTTTTTATAGCTAACATCTAAATTACAATATTAATATAAATCCATTTCACGATTACATATATATATATATGTATATAGTTATATAAACCTATTCTGCTTTTAACATTTCTTGATTGTATGATGAAATAGTTAATAAGAATTGCCACCGGCGATATTAATTATAATTATTTGATTGTTTCATTTGTATGCAAATTGAAAATATTTTAATTGACCTAGTAGAAAGTATGAATATTATATATAACGGGAGTTTCTTAATGATTAGTACCATCTAGTGTACAATTAACAAAGTATTAAGGTAGCTTTTTGGTTTTCGATGTGAAAAATTGGAAAGAAACATTGATTTTGTGTGTTCACATTGTCATCAGTGATAAAATTCAGAGCAATTCGACAGGCAGGTTTCACTCTTCAAAGCTGTTATTGTTTTATAAAAACTGAGCATCCAACATAAAAAGTTAAAAAAAATACTCGTGTTTTTTCACATTTCTTTATCTCATCAGGTACTGAAAGTTACAAACAGTGTAGTACAGATTGAAAAAAACGTGCAATGACTTGCGAAATTATATCAGCAGCAAACACGGTGCACGTGTTATATTATCGCGAATTCCACAGTAGGGGATATTCCAAATAATTTAAAATGTATTATATACAAGTAGCATTTTCTTTGCAAGCAAATGTCAAGACACTTATCTATCAGAATTGTAAGAAAACCTTAAAAGTAAACACAGAAAAGTAATGTAACCTCATGTTTACAAGCAATACTTTTTATGCAAGAAATAAGGAAAATACTTGAAGGACTCAACATCGTAACTTAATATTTCAAAATACAATAAATACGTAAAATTCGAAATGTCATAGACAATATTTAACTAATACCGATTTTCAAACATTAAAACCAGAACTATAATAACTTTTGAAGATTTGGGTACAACTGGTCACTTACCATCGACGTTGGTTACTTCGGCGGAGAAGAAAGACGATTAACCCCACATGTCGTCGTTGTATCAGGGCTGGGTTAGTTTCTGTAGGGTGAAGAAGAAAGTTGGTGACCTGGGAAACTGACCTTGTGGAAGGGGTTATGTTACCTCTTACTTTACAAGCAACTGGACAAGCCAAAGTACCAGTGGAGACTGTGTGATTTGGGAGATTGGTGTTTAGCAAACCCGAAGCCTGAAGGGCAGTCGTCAGCAAAGAAGGGGCTATCTGTGACGATGCTCCATTAGATGACCCTGGTGATTCAGTTGATTCTGTTATGAGGGAATAAAAGTTTCCAGGTGAGGTAAGAAGCCCTGAAGTTTGAAGTGCTGAGGTTAAAGTGGAAGCAGAGTTACTATTCACGGCCGCTACAGAAGACGAAAGTGAGATGTTAGAGACATCTGTTGATGAATGAGTGAGTCCAAACTCTTCAACGGAAGTTACAGAAGGGTTAAAGCAGGATGTTGCTGTCAGGTTTTCTTCCGACGCATGCGTAACTCGACTGCAGCTCGCATCACAGTCTTCCACACTTCTTCTTTTCTTTCTTTTACGGATGGAACTCTGAATCTCTTCCAGGTGAGGTTGGGACGTTAACAGTTGAGTAAGGATACCACTGTTTTCTACTTTTGTCTCGATATCTGCAAAGATACCATCAAGCTCGAAATCCGAAGCTGAAAACTGTCGCATAATTTCTTCCTCTTCAAGTTCGGGAACTAAGCCGTGTAAGTCTGTATGTGACAGTTCCTGGAGAACATCGGGCTGTTGTTGGACAATGATATTAGGTCCGCTGTCCTAAAGACCAAAGTAAAGGATGTCAGTTATAAAAATTACAGCAAAATGCATGATCTAGAAGAGCATGCTATAGGCAATATAAATATTAGTACCAATGTATTTACTAAATACAATAATTACATGGGTAGAAATATATATATATATATATGTTTCAGTCTAAGAAGGCCCGGCATGGCCAATCGTGTTAAGGCGTTCGACTCGTAATCTAAGTGTCGCGAGTTCGCATCCCTGTCGCGCCAAACATGTTCGCCCTTTCAGCCGTGGGGGCGTTATAATGTTACGATCAATCCCACTATCGTTGGTAAAAGAGTAGCCCAAGAGTTGGCGGTGGGTGGTGATGACTAGCCTTCCCTCTAGTTTACACTGCTAAATTAGGGACGGCTAGCACAGATAGCCCTCGAGTAGCTTTGTGCGAAATTCATAAAAACAAACAAAGCAAACAAACAGAAAATGAAATATTTTTAACTGAATGATTTATTTTTCAAAAAAGAACTGCACTAAATCCAGAACATGATACTATTTTTTTTCTTTTGCACACACACTCACACACGTGTGTGTGTCAGGTTTGGCTTGTAGTGAATTTCGAGCGAAGCTAACCAATAGCTATCTGCGTTAGCGTTCCTAATTCAGGAGTGTAAGACTAGAGGGAAGGCAGCTAGTCATCACCACCTACTGCCAACTCTTGGACTACTCTTTTTCAACGAATTGTGGGATTGACCCCCACACTATAATGCCTCCAAGGCTGAAAGGGTGAGTATATTTGGTGGGACGCGAATTCGAACCCAAAACACGCAAGCCCGTATGAATTAGGTTAAAATAATGTTTATAATTTCATTCTGATTACAATTAAACATAATTTTAGTTACATGATATCTTGGTTTCAATTTCAGTTTAGAGTAACATTCTTACATATCGGTTTCTAAAGAATTATTTAACAAATAATCTGATAACGTGGATAATTTTTAGAGTTAATTTTCTTCATTAGGATATTTATTTTATTAGTCCAGAAATAGAATAATAATAATAGTAATCATAAATTATTATTCTTTTTAAAATAGAAGAATTTTATTGTTATGAAGAACCTCGCTATTTCCAAGTTTTGTAATAGATACTCTATTATTTAAGAAAATAAAACCACATTATTTCTAAAAGTATGTTACGTATCTCATACACAAATACTTTTATTTATTTTTACGCGCCCATAGTTTTAAGTGTCGCCTCTTGAGCATATGCAAAATAATCATATTCAGCACTTATAGCATGTGCTAGTGATATCTTCATAATTCCAACAACACTTTATAATTACAAATCATTTCGGCCATTTTTCGCTAGGTTCACTTCAACAATTATGTCCGAAATTTTTTCTTTTTTAAGTGCATAAAACAACACTTGCCATCTATCAGTAAACATTTACATTACTCAAGTGTTCTACCACTGGACTCATATCCACTTTAATTAGCCAAATACATTTTAAATTAGAGAAAGACCACTTTTAAATAATTTTTTTAGTAAACAAACTGACACTTCTGCAGAATGCCCTTTCTTGCTATACTGTGATAATTAATACTCACAAGACAGGAAAGATCCACCATTTTGCCATCAGCATCAGGACACCACAGCAAGTCATCGTCAATATAAGGCATCTTACCATTAACAAATGCTTGTTTGATGGTGGAAAACCTAAAATAATAAAGCAGACACAGTTGTTTATTAGTACTCACAAGTAATAAAGAGCACCTTTAAATAAAGAGATTTCATTTTTTTTTTCAGGCTTTTCCTGGTTTTGGTTACTATGTGAAATCATTAGACGACGTTTCGGGTTCTATATTAAACACTAGACGACGTTTCGGGTACTATATTGATATATTAGATGATGTTTCATCATATTTTCATAGAATTCGGAAAATCGTCTCGGGACTGCATAAAAACAAAAACAAAATGAAAAAAAAAAAAACGAAACAAAACGGCGTCAAAAGTGGACAGACATTTCAGTCCTCGTGTTCAGCATACTGAAATCTACTTTAAATGGAAAGTTGATACACTCATTCAAGGATATTATCCAGTTAATCACTCGGTTTGTATATTATTTACTTTTTGATTTTGCGCAAAGCTACACGATGGCTGTCTGCACTAGCCGTCCCTAATTTTGTAGTGTAAGACTAGAGGGAAGGCAGCTAGTCATCACCACCCACCGCCAACTCTTGGGCAACTCTTTTACCAACGAATAGTCAGTCACATTATAACGCCCCCACGGCTGAAAAAGCGAGCATGTTTGGTGCGAAGAGGATTCGAACTCGCGACCCTCAGATTACGAGAGTCGAGCGCCCTAACCACCTGGCCATGTCGAGCCCTAATGTATTGCACTCTTCCGTCTAAAATAAAATTTCGCTGTATTTTTAAATGTTTTCAAACTACAAAAATTAAAATAACAATGACGAAACGTTGCGGAATGACCGATACACTTAATGTTAGTAAAGGTGTTGCTTATTAAATAAGAATTATTGATATTAATTAATGATTAATACGACTAACGAAAAAAAAACTATATACTGAACTGACGATTCGTCGTCTAAACTAAGCTTGTTGAAAACGAAGCGTTTTAATAGATCATTTGAATCGCCCCTTCTGGCCCGACATGGCCAAGCGTGTTAAGGCGTGCGACTTGTAATCTGAGGGCGCGGGTTCGCATCCCCATCGCGCCAAACATGCTCGTCCTTTCAGCCGTGGGGGCATTATAATGGTACGGTCAATCCCACTATTCGTTGGTAAAAGAGTAGCCCAAGATTTGGCGGTGAGTGGTGATGACTAGTTGCCTTCCCTCTAGTCTTACACTGCTAAATTAGGGACGGCTAGCGCAGATAGCCCTCGAGTAGGTTTGTGCGAAATTGAAAACAAACAAACAAACAAACAAACAAACAAATCGACCCTTTAAAATGATTGTCTTACATATATAACAGAGACGGTTGATATGTATAGTAAAACTTTGATTTAAAACATCAAACAAATAATGTTTAGACCTCCTTAGGACATCATCAGGTAGATATTAATCCTATTATATCTGTTATCTCCACAACTCGTGATCAATACGGTCACTTTTTCAAATATCATTCTTAACCTGCTGATGACCTAAGGAGGGCAAAACGTTATTTGTTTTGTGTTTTAATACATGTATCAGCTGTTTTACTGCTCGTATCCATACGTAATTAAAGTGCGTTCTTTGTGTTCATGAAATTGATGTTTTCATGGTGCTCAAATAAAGGAAAAATAGAATGAATTATGCTATGAATTCTATTGGATTTTCTTCAAGTGTACGTGTATGTACGTAAGTGCTTCAATGCGTAAACCATTCCGAGTGAGTCATTTTTTATATTTATCTGTTTTCTTTCTTTAACCCAGCAGAAAGAATTGACGCTACACGCAATCAAAATATAAAAGCAGGGTATTGTGAGTACTGTTAGATTTCAACGCACTAGATGGCAGCACAGAGGATAAAATATATATTGGTCAGAATTAAAATAATTCGCCATGCAAGGTAAAATTATCTGGTGTGAATATTCAACGATTCCGAGGTTTACCTAAAATACTTATGAGAACAGTATTTAGACTCTATTTTGTAAATGTATCACACGCTTATTTTGTTTACTATAAGTTTGTTTATTTACGGTCGCAGAAAGGAAAGTAAATTGTGACGACATAAAATATGCGACCAACTTACTGGTGCACAATCTAGATAAGAAAAGAAAGCCCAGGAAAACAAATAATGATTTAAAGATAAAAAATATTAATTCTAACCCAAGTATTGGTAGATACTGACTAATCAACTAGAATGAGAAAAATCTTACTCAAGCATTGGTAGATACGGACTAATCAACTACGAATATGGTAGAATCTTACTCAAGTATTGGTAGATACTGACTAATAAACTCAAAATATCGTAGAATCTTACTCAAGTATTGGCAGATACTGACTAATCAACTAATAATATGGTAGAATCTTTCTCAAGTATTGGCAGATAATGACTAATCAACTAAAAATATGGTGGAAACTCACTCAAGTATTGGCAGATACTGACTAATCAACTAAGAAAATGGTAAAATCCTACCCAAAAATTGGTAGATAATGACTAATCAACTAAAATATGGTAGAATCTAACCCAAGTATTGCTAGATACTGAATAATCAACAAGAATAAGGTAGAATCTTACTCAAGTATTGGTATATACTGACTAATAAAATAAGAATATGGTAGAATTTTACCCAAGTATTGGAAGATACTGACTAAGCAACTAGAATATGGCAGAATCTAACCCAAGTATTGGTAGATAATGAATAATCAACTATAATAAGGTAGAATCTAACCCAAGTATTCGTAGATACTGACTAATAAACTAGAATATGGTAGAATCTTACCCAAATATTGATAGATTCTGACTAATCAACTAAGAATATGGTAGAATCTTACTCAAGTATTGGAAGATACTGACTAATCAACTAAAAATATGGTAGAATATTTCTCAAGTATTGGTAGATACTGACTAATCAACTAAGAATATGGTAGAATATTTCTCAAGTATTGGTACATACTGACTAATCAAATAAAATACGGTAGAATCTAACACAAGTATTGGTAGATACTGACTAATCAACTACAATAAGTTAGAATCTAACCCAAGTATTGGTAGATACTGACTAATCGACTAGAATATGGTAGAATCTTACCCAACTATTGATAGATACTGACTAATCAACTAAGAATATGGTAGAATCTTACTCAAATATTGGCAGATACTGACTAATCAACAAAGAATATGGTAAAATCTTACTCAAGTATTGGTAGATACTGACTAAGCAACTAAAATATGGTAGAATCTAACCCAAGTATTGGTAGATACTGACTAATCAACTTGAATAAGGTAGAATCTTACCAACATATTGGTAGATACTGGTTAATGAACTAAGAATATGGTAGAACCTTACCAAGTATTGGTAGATACTGACTAAACAACTAAAATATCGTAGAATATAACCCAAGTACTGGTAGATACTGACTAATCAACTAGAATATGGTAGAATCTACCCAAGTATTGGTAGATACTGACTAATAAACAAGAGAAAAATAGAATCTTATTTAAGTATTGGCAGATACTGACTAATCAATTAGAATATAGTAGAATCTTACTCAAGTATTGGTACATACTGACTAATCAACTAGAATAAGGTAGAATCTTACTCAAGTATTGGTAGATACTGACTAATCAACTAAGAACATGGTAAAATCTTGCTCAAGCATTGGAAGATACTGGTTAATCAACTAGAATATGGTAGAATCTAACCAAATTATTTTTAGATACTGACTAAGAAACTAGAATATGGTAGAATCTAACCAAAGAATTGGTAGATACTGACTAATCAACTAGAATATGGTAAAATCTAACCCAAGTAATGGTAGATACTAAATAATCAACTAAGAATATGGTAGAATATTTCTCAAGTATTGGTAGATACTGACTAATCAACCTAAAAATATGGTAGAATATTTCTCAAGTATTGGTACATACTGACTAATCAACTACAATAAGTTAGAATCTAACCCAAGTATTGGTAGATACTGACTAATCAACTAGAATAAGGTAGAATCTAACCCAAGAATTGGTAGATACTGACTAATCAACTAGAATATGGTAGAATCTTACCCAACTATTGATAGATACTGACTAATCAACTAAGAATATGGTAGAATCTTACTCAAGTATTGGTAGATACTGACTAAGCAACTAAAATATGGTAGAATCTAACCCAAGTATTGGTAGATACTGACTAATCAACTAGAATATGGTAGAATCTACCCAAGTATTGGTAGATACTGACTAATAAACAAGAGAAAAATAGAATCTTATTTAAGTATTGGCAGATACTGACTAATCAATTAGAATATGGTAGAATCTTACCAAGTATTGGTAGATACTGACTAATCAACTAGAATATGGTAAAATCTTGCTCAAGCATTGGAAGATACTGGTTAATCAACTAGAATATGGTAGAATCTAACCAAATTATTTTTAGATACTGACTAAGCAACTAGAATATGGTAGAATCTAACCCAAGAATTCGTAGATTCTGACTAATCAACTAGAATATGGTAAAATCTAACCCAAGTATTGGTAGATACTAAATAATCAACTAGAATCAGGTAGAATCTTACTCAAGTATTGGTAGATACTGACTAATCAACTAAGAAAATGGTAGAATCTTCATCAAGTATGGCAGATACTGACTAATCAACTAGAATATGGTAGAATCTTACACAAGTATTGGTAGATAGTACTAATACACTAAAAAAATATGGCAGAACCTTACTCAAGTATTGGCAGATACCGACTAATCAACTAATAATATGGTAGAATCTTCTCAAGTATTGGCAGATAATGACTAATCAACTAAGAATATGGTAGAATCTTACTCAAATATTGGCAGATACTGAATAATCAACTAAGAATATGGTAAAATCGTATCTAAGTATTGGTAGATACTGGCTAATCAACTAAGAATATGGTAGAATCTTACTCAAGTATTGGTAGATACTGACTAAGCAACTAAAATATGGTAGAATCTAACCCAAGTATTGGTAGATACTGACTAATCAACTTGAATAAGGTAGAATATTACCAACATATTGGTAGATACTGGTTAATGAACTAAGAATATGGTAGTACCTTACTCAAGTATTGGTAGATACTGACTAATCAACTAATAATATGGTAGAATCTACCCAAGTATTGGTAGATACTGACTAATAAACAAGAGAAAAATAGAATCTTATTTAAGTATTGGCAGATACTGACTAATCAATTAGAATATGGTAGAATTTAACTCAAGTATTGGTAGATACTGACTAATCAACTGAGAATATGGTAAAATCTTGCTCAAGCATTGGAAGATACTGGTTAATCAACTAGAATATGGTAGAATCTAACCAAATTATTTTTAGATACTGACTAAGCAACTAGAATATGGTAGAATCTAACCAAAGAATTCGTAGATTCTGACTAATCAACTAGAATATGGTAAAATCTAACACAAGTATTGGTAGATACTAAATAATCAACTAGAATGAGATAGAATCTTACTCAAGTATTGGTAGATACTGACTAATCAACTAAGAATATGGTAAAATCTTGCTCAAGTATTGGTAGATACTGGTTAATCAACTAGAATATGGTAGAATCTAACCAAAGTATTGGTAGATACTGACTAATCAACTAGAATATGGTAGAATCTAACCAAAGTATTGGTAGATACTGACTAATCAACTAGAATATGGTAGAATCTAACCCAAGTATTGGTAGATACTAGAAATAATCAACAAGTATTGGTAGATAGAATAGAATATGGTAGAATCTTACTCAAGTATTGGTAGATACTGACTAATCAACTAAGAATATGGTAGAATATTTCAAGTATTGGTAGATACTGACTAATCAACTAGAATATGGTAGAATCTAACCCAAGTATTGGTAGATACTGACTAATCAACTAAGAATATGGTAGAATCTAACCCAAGTATTGGTAGATACTGACTAATCAACTAAGAATATGGTAGAAATCTTACCCAAGTATTGGTAGATACTGACTAATCAACTAGAATATGGTAGAATCTTACCCAAGTATTGGTAGATACTGACTAATCAACTAGAATATGGTAGAATCTTACCCAAGTATTGGTAGATACTGACTAATCAACTAGAATATGGTAAAATCTTACCCAAGTATTGGTAGATACTGAATAATCAACTAGAATATGGTAAGAATCTTGGGAACCCAAGTATTGGTAGATACTGACTAATGAACTAGAATATGGTAGAAACAAGAATTGGTAGATACTGAAATTGGTATGGTAGAATCTTACCCAAGTATTGGTAGATAGACTAATCAACTAGAATAACGGTAGAATCTTACTCAAGTATTGGTAGATACTGACTAATCAACTAAGAATATGGTAGAATCTTACCCAAGTATTGGTAGATACTGACTAATCAACTGAGAATATGGTAGAATACCCAAGTATTGGTAGATACTGACTAATCAACTAGAATATGGTAGAATCTTACCCAAGTATTGGTAGATACTGACTAATCAACTAAGAATATGGTAGAATCTTACTCAAGTATTGGTAGATACTGACTAATCAACTAGAATATGGTAGAATCTTACCAAGTATTGGTAGATACTGACTAATCAACAAGAATATGGTAGAATCTTACAAGTATTGGTAGATACTGACTAATCAACTAAGAATATGGTAGAATCTTACCCAAGTATTGGTAGATACTGACTAATCAACTAGAATATGGTAGAATCTAACCCAAGTATTGGTAGATACTGACTAATCAACTAGAATATGGTAGAATCTACCCAAGTATTGGTAGATACTGACTAATAAACAAGAAGAAAAATAGAATCTTATTTAAGTATTGGCAGATACTGACTAATCAACTAGAATATGGTAGAATCTTACCCAAGTATTGGTAGATACTGACTAATCAACTAAGAACATGGTAAAATCTTGCTCAAGCATTGGTAGATACTGACTAATCAACTAGAATATGGTAGAATCTTACCAAATTATTGGTAGATACTGACTAATCAACTAGAATATGGTAGAATCTAACCCAAGTATTGGTAGATACTGACTAATCAACTAGAATATGGTAGAATCTAACCCAAGTATTGGTAGATACTGACTAATCAACTAAGAATATGGTAGAATCTTACTCAAGTATTGGTAGATACTGACTAATCAACTAAGAAAATGGTAGAATCTTACTCAAGTATTGGTAGATACTGACTAATCAACTAGAATATGGTAGAATCTTACACAAGTATTGGTAGATACTGACTAATCAAAAAGAATATGGTAGAATCTTACCCAAGTATTGGTAGATACTGACTAATCAACTAGAATATGGTAGAATCTTTCCCAAGTATTGGTAGATACTGACTAATCAACTAAGAATATGGTAGAATCTTACTCAAGTATTGGTAGATACTGACTAATCAACTAAGAATATGGTAGAATCTTACCCAAGTATTGGTAGATACTGACTAATCAACTAAGAATATGGTAGAATCTTAATCAAGTATTGGTAGATACTGACTAATCAACTAGAATATGGTAGAATCTAACCCAAGTATTGGTAGATACTGACTAATCAACTAGAATAAGGTAGAATCTTACCAAAGTATTGGTAGATACTGACTAATCAACTAAGAATATAGTAGAATCTTACCAAGTATTGGTAGATACTGACTAATCAACTAGAATATGGTAGAATCTTACCAAGTATTGGTAGATACTGACTAATCAACCAAGAATATGGTAGAATCTAACACCAGTATTGGTAGATACTGACTAATGAACTAGAACATGGTAGACCCGTATTGGTAGATATGAACTCAACTACCCAAGTATTGGTAGATACTGACTAATCAACTAGAATATGGTAGAATCTACCCAAGTATTGGTAGATACTGACTAATAAACAAGAATAAAATAGAATCTTATTTAAGTATTGGCAGATACTGACTAATCAACTAGAATATGGTAGAATTTTACCCAAGTATTGGTAGATACTGACTAATCAACTGAGAATATGGTAGAATCTTACTCAAGTATTGGTAGATACTGACTAATCAACTAGAATATGGTAGAATCTAACCAAATTATTGGTAGATACTGACTAATCAACTAGAATATGGTAGAATCTAACCAAAGTATTGGTAGATACTGACTAATCAACTAGAATATGGTAGAATCTAACACAAGTATTGGTAGATACTGACTAATCAACTAGAATGAGATAGAATCTTACCCAAGTATTGGTAGATACTGACTAATCAACTAAGAAAATGGTAGAATCTTACCAAGTATTGGTAGATACTGACTAATCAACTAGAATATGGTAGAATCTTACACAAGTATTGGTAGATACTGACTAATACACTAAAGAATATGGTAGAATCTTAAGTATTGGTAGATACTGACTAATCAACTAAGAATATGGTAGAATCTTTCTCAAGTATTGGTAGATCCTGGCTTATCAACTACAATATGGTATAATCTTACCGAAGTTTTGGTAGATACTGGTTAATCAACTAAGAATTTGGCAGAATGTAACCAAAGTATTGGTAAATACTGACTAAGCAACTAGAATATGTTAGAAACTAACCCAAGAATTGGTAGATAATGACTAATCAACTAAGAATATGGTGGAATCTTACTCAAGTATTGGTAGATACTGACTAATAGACCAGAATAATGAAAAATATTTCTCAAGCATTGGCAGATACTGACTAATCAACTAAGAATATGGTAAAATACTACCCAAGTATTGGCAGGAACTGAATAATCAACTAAGAAAATGGTAAAATCCTACCCAAAAATTGGTAGATACTGACTAATAACTAAAATATGGAAGAATCTAACCCAAGTATTGGTAGATACTGAATAATCAACTAGAATAAGGTAGAATCTAATCCAAGTATTGGTAGATACTGACTAATCAACTTGAGAAAGGAAGAATCTTACCCAAGTATTGGTAGATACTAACTAATGAACTAATAATATGGTAGAATCTTACTCAAGTATTGGTAGATACTGACTAAACAACTGGAATAAGGTAAAATCTTACTCAAGTATTGGTAGATACTGACTAATCAAAAGAATAAGGTAGAATCTAACACCAGTATTGGTAGATACAGACTAATGAACTAGAACATGGTAGATTCTTACCCACGTATTGGTAGATACTGACTGATCAACTAGAACATGGTAGAATCTAACCCAAGTATTGGTAGATACTGACTAATCAACTAGAATATGGTAGAATCTACCTAAGTATTGGTAGATACTGACTAATAAACTAGAATCTTATTTAAGTATTGGCAGATACTGACTAATCAACTAGAATATGGTAGAATCTTACCCAAGTATTGGTAGATACTGACTAATCAACTAAGAATATGGTAGAATCTTAAGTATTTAGGACTAATCAACAGATACTGACTAATCAACAGTAAGAATAATCAACTAGAATATGGTAGAATCAAGTATTGGTTGACTAATCAACTAGAATAAGAATCTTACCCAAGTATTGGTAGATACTGACTAATCAACTAGAATATGGTAGGTATTGGTAGATACTGACTAATCAACTAGAATATGGTAGAATCTTACCCAAGTATTGGTAGATACTGACTAATCAACAAGAATATGGTAGAAGTATTGGTAGATACTGACTAATCAACTAGAATATGGTAGAATCTTACCCAAGTATTGGTAGATACTGACTAATCAACTAGAATATGGTAGAATCTAACCCAAGTATTGGTAGATACTGACTAATCAACTAGAATATGGAAGAATCTTACCCAAGTATTGGTAGATACTGACTAATCAACTAGAATATGGTAGAATCTAACCAAAGAATATTGGTATTGGTAGATACTGACTAATCAACAAGAATATGGTAGAATCTTACCCAAGTATTGGTAGATACTGACTAATCAACTAAGAATATGGTAGAATCTTACCCAAGTATTGGTAGATACTGACTAATCAACTAAGAATATGGTAGAATCAACTAAGAATATGGTAGAACTCAAGTATTGGTAGATACTGACTAATCAACTAGAATATGGTAGAATCTTACCCAAGTATTGGTAGATACTGACTAATCAACTAAGAATATGGTAGAATCTAACTCAAGTATTGGTAGATACTGACTAATCAACTAGAATATGGTAGAATCTAACCCAAGTATTGGTAGATACTGACTAATCAACTAAGAATATGGTAGAATACCCAAGTATTGGTAGATACTGACTAATCAACTAGAATATGTAGAATCTACCCAAGTATTGGTAATACTGACTAATCAACTAAGAATATGGTAGAATCTTACCAAGTATTGGTAGATACTGACTAATCAACTAGAATATGGTAGAATCTTACCCAAGTATTGGTAGATACTGACTAATCAACTAAGAATATGGTAGAATCTTACCCAAGTATTGGTAGATACTGACTAATCAACTAGAATATGGTAGAATCTACCCAAGTATTGGTAGATACTGACTAATCAACTAGAATATCGTAGAATATAACCCAAGTATTGGTAGATACTGACTAATCAACTAGAATATGGTAGAATCTTACCCAAGTATTGGTAGATACTGACTAATCAACTAGAATATGGTAGAATCTTACCCAAGTATTGGTAGATACTGACTAATCAACTAAGAATATGGTAGAATCTTACTCAAGTATTGGTAGATACTGACTAATCAACTGGAATAAGGTAGAATCTTACCAAAGTATTGGTAGATACTGTCTAATCAACTAGAATATGGTAGAATCTTACCAAAGTATTGGTAGATACTGACTAATCAAAAAAAGAATAAGGTAGAATCTAACACCAGTATTGGTAGATACAGACTAATGAACTAGAATATGGTAGATTCTTACCCAAGTATTGGTAGATACTGACTAATCAACTAGAACATGGTAGAATCTAACCCAAGTATTGGTAGATACTGACTAATCAACTAGAATATGGTAGAATCTAACCCAAGTATTGGTAGATACTGAATAATCAACTAGAATAAGGTAGAATCTAATCCAAGTATTGGTAGATACTGACTAATCAACTTGAGAAAGGAAGAATCTTACCCAAGTATTGGTAGATACCAACTAATCAACTAATAATATGGTAGAATCTTACCAAGTATTGGTAGATACTGACTAAACAACTGGAATAAGGTAAAATCTTACTCAAGTATTGGTAGATACTGTCTAATCAACTAGAATATGGTAGAATCTTACCAAAGTATTGGTAGATACTGACTAATCAAAAGAATAAGGTAGAATCTAACACCAGTATTGGTAGATACAGACTAATGAACTAGAACATGGTAGATTCTTACCCACGTATTGGTAGATACTGACTGATCAACTAGAACATGGTAGAATCTAACCCAAGTATTGGTAGATACTGACTAATCAACTAGAATATGGTAGAATCTACCCAAGTATTGGTAGATACTGACTAATAAACAAGAATAAAATAGAATCTTATTTAAGTATTGGAATATGGTAGAATCTTAGTATTGGTAGATACTGACTAATCAACAAAGAATATGGTAGAATCTTACTCAAGTATTGGTAGATACTGACTAATCAACTAGAATAAGGTAGAATCTTACCAAATATTGGTAGATACTGACTAATCAACTAAGAATATGGAAAATCTTGCTTAAACATTGGAAGATACTGGCTAATCAACTAGAATATGGTAGAATCTTACCTAAGTATTGGTAGATACTGACTAATCAACTAGAATATGGTAGAATCTAACCCAAGTATTGGTAGATACTGACTAATCAACTAGAATATGGTAGAATCTAACCCAAGTATTGGTAGATACTGACTAATCAACTAGAATATGGTAGAATCTAACCCAAGTATTGGTAGATACTGACTAATCAACTAGAATATGGTAGAATCTTACCAAAGTATTGGTAGATACTGACTAAACAAATAAGAATATGGTAAAATCTTTCCCAAGTATAAGTGGATACGGACTAATGAACTGAAATAAGGTAAAATCTTACTCAAGTATTGGTAGATACTGACTAATCAACAAGAATAAGGTAGAATCTAACACCAGTATTGGAAGATACAGACTAATGAACGAGAACATGGTAGATTCTTACCCACGTATTGGTAGATAATGACTGATCAACTAATACATGGTAGAATCTAACCCAATTGTTGGTAGATACTGACTAATCAACTAGAATATGGTAGAATCTACCCAAGTATTGGTAGATACTGACTAATAAACAAGAATAAAATAGAATCTTAACCAAGTATTGGTAGATACTGACTAATCAACTAGAATATGGTAGAATCTTACCCAAGTATTGGTAGATACTGACTAATCAACTAAGAATATGGTAGAATCTTACCAAGTATTGGTAGATACTGACTAATCAACTAGAATATGGTAGAATCTTACCCAAGTATTGGTAGATACTGACTAATCAACTAGAATATGGTAGAATCTTACCAAGTATTGGTAGATACTGACTAATCAACTAGAATATGGAAGAATCTTACCAAAGTATTGGTAGATACTGGTTAATCAACTAAGAATATGGTAGAATCTTACTCAAGTATTGGTAGATACTGACTAAGCAACTAGAATATGGTAGAATCTAACCCAAGTATTGGTAGATACTGACTAATCAACTAAGAATATGGTAGAATCGAAACTCAAGTATTGGTAGATACTGACTAATCAACTAGAATATGGTAGAATCTTACCCAAGTATTGGTAGATACTGACTAATCAACTAAGAATATGGTAGAATCTTACTCAAGTATTGGTAGATACTGACTAATCAACTAAGAATATGGTAGAATATTTCTCAAGTATTGGTACATACTGACTAATCAACTAGAATATGGTAGAATCTAACCAAAGTATTGGTAGATACTGACTAATCAACTAGAATAAGGTAGAATCTAACCCAAGTATTGGAAGATACTGACTAATCAACTAGAATATGGTAGAATCTTACCCAAGTATTGGTAGATACTGACTAATCAACTAAGAATATGGTAGAATCTTACCCACAGTATTGGTAGATACAGACTAATGAACTAAGAATATGGTAGAATCTTACCAAGTATTGGTAGATACTGACTAACCCAAGTATTGGTAGATACTGACTAATCAACTAGAATATGGTAGAATCTACCCAAGTATTGGTAGATACTGACTAATAAAACAAGAATAAGGTAGAATCTTATTTAAGTATTGGATAGACTAATACAAGTATTGGTAGATACTAACTAATCAACTAAGAATATGGTAGAATCTTACCCAAGTATTGGTAGATACTGACTAAACAACTAGAATAAGGTAAAATCTTACTCAAGTATTGGTAGATACTGACTAATCAACTAGAATATGGTAGAATCTTACCAAAGTATTGGTAGATACTGACTAATCAAAAGAATAAGGTAGAATCTAACACCAGTATTGGTAGATACAGACTAATGAACTAGAATATGGTAGAATCTTACCCAAGTATTGGTAGATACTGACTAATCAACTAGATCATGGTAGAATCTAGAAGTATTGGTAGATATGACTAATCAACTAGAATCTTACTCAAGTATTGGTAGATACTGACTAATCAACTAGAATATGGTAGAATCTACCCAAGTATTGGTAGATACTGACTAATCAACTAGAATATGGTAGAATCTAACCCAAGTATTGGTAGATACTGACTAATCAACAAGAATATGGTAGAATCTTACCCAAGTATTGGTAGATACTGACTAATCAACTAAGAATAAGGTAGAATCTTACTCAAGTATTGGTAGATACTGACTAATCAACTAAGAATATGGTAGAATCTTACCAAGTATTGGTAGATACTGACTAATCAACTAGAATATGGTAGAATCTTACCCAAGTATTGGTAGATACTGACTAATCAACTAGAATATGGTAGAATCTAACCCAAGTATTGGTAGATACTGACTAATCAACTAGAATATGGTAGAATCTAACCCAAGTATTGGTAGATACTGACTAATCAACTAGAATATGGTAGAATCTAACCCAAGTATTGGTAGATACTGACTAATCAACTAGAATATGGTAGAATCTACCCAAGTATTGGTAGATACTGACTAATCAACTAAGAATATGGTAGAATCTTAACCAAGTATTGGTAGATACTGACTAATCAACTAGAATATGGTAGAATCTTACCCAAGTATTGGTAGATACTGGTTAATCAACTAAGAATATGGTAGAATCTTACTCAAGTATGGGTAGATACTGACTAAGCAACTAGAATATGGTAGAATCTAACTCAAGTATTGGTAGATACTGACTAATCAACTAAGAATATGGTAGAATCTTACCCAAGTATTGGTAGATACTGACTAATCAACTAGAATATGGTAGAATCTTACTCAAGTATTGGTAGATACTGACTAATCAACTAAGAATATGGTAGAATCTTACCCAAGTATTGGTAGATACTGACTAATCAACTAGAATATGGTAGAATCTTACCCAAGTATTGGTAGATACTGACTAATCAACAAGAATATGGTAGAATCTTACCTCAAGTATTGGTAGATACTGACTAATCAACTAAGAATAAGGTAGAATCTTACTAAAGTATTGGAAAATAATGACTAATCAACTAGAATATGGTAGAATCTTACCCAAGTATTGGTAGATACTGACTAATCAAAAGAATAAGGTAGAATCTAACACCAGTATTGGTAGATACTGACTAATCAACTAGAATATGGTAGAATCTTACCCAAGTATTGGTAGATACTGACTAATCAACTAGAATATGGTAGAATCTAACCCAAGTATTGGTAGATACTGACTAATCAACTAGAATATGGTAGAATCTAACCCAAGTATTGGTAGATACTGACTAATCAACTAGAATAAGGTAGAATCTAATCCAAGTATTGGTAGATACTGACTAATCAACTAGAAAGGTAGAATCTTACCCAAGTATTGGTAGATACTGACTAATCAACTAAGAATATGGTAGAATCTTACTCAAGTATTGGTAGATACTGACTAAACAACTGGAATAAGGTAAAATCTTACTCAAGTATTGGTAGATACTGTCTAATCAACTAGAATATGGTAGAATCTTACCAAAGTATTGGTAGATACTGACTAATCAAAAAGAATAAGGTAGAATCTAACACCAGTATTGGTAGATACAGACTAATGAACTAGAATATGGTAGAATCTTACCCAAGTATTGGTAGATACTGACTAATAAACTAGAATATGGTAGAATCTAACCCAAGTATTGGTAGATACTGACTAATCAACTAGAATATGGTAGAATCTACCCAAGTATTTGTACATACTGACCAATCAACTAGAATATGGTAGAATCTTATTTAAGTATTGGTAGATACTGACTAATCAACTAGAATATGGTAGAATCTTACCCAAGTATTGGTAGATACTGACTAATCAACTAATAATATGGTAGAATCTTACTCAAGTATTGGTAGATACTGTCTAATCAACTAGAATATGGTAGAATCTTACCCAAGTATTGGTAGATACTGACTAATCAACTAAGAATATGGTAGAATCTTACCCAAGTATTGGTAGATACTGACTAATCAACTAGAATATGGTAGAATCTTACCCAAGTATTGGTAGATACTGACTAATCAACTAGAATATGGTAGAATCTTACCCAAGTATTGGTAGATACTGACTAATCAACTAGAATATGGTAGAATCTTACCCAAGTATTGGTAGATACTGACTAATCAACTAGAATATGGTAGAATCTTACCCAAGTATTGGTAGATACTGACTAATCAACTAGAATATGGTAGAATCTTACCCAAGTATTGGTAGATACTGACTAATCAACTAGAATATGGTAGAATCTAACCCAAGTATTGGTAGATACTGACTAATCAACTAAGAATATGGTAGAATATTTCTCAAGTATTGGTACATACTGACTAATCAACTAGAATATGGTAGAATCTAACCAAAGTATTGGTAGATACTGACTAATCAACTAGAATAAGGTAGAATCTAACCCAAGTATTGGTAGATACTGACTAATCAACTAGAATATGGTAAAATCTAACCCAAGTATTGGTAGATACTGACTAATCAACTAGAATATGGTAGAATCTTACCCAAGTATTGGTAGATACTGACTAATCAACTAAGAATATGGTAGAATCTTACCCAAGTATTGGTAGATACTGACTAATCAACTAAGAATATGGTAGAATCTTACCCAAGTATTGGTAGATACTGACTAATCAACTAAGAATATGGTACAATCTTACTCAAGTATTGGTAGATACTGACTAAGCAACTAGAATATGGTAGAATCTAACCTAAGTATTGGTAGATACTGACTAATCAACTAAGAATATGGTAGAATCTTACTCAAGTATTGGTAGATACTGACTAATCAACTAGAATATGGTAGAATCTTACCCAAGTATTGGTAGATACTGACTAATCAACTAGAATATGGTAGAATCTTACCCAAGTATTGGTAGATACTGACTAATCAAAGAATATGGTAGAATCTTACCCAAGTATTGGTAGATACTGACTAATCAACTAGAATATGGTAGAATCTTACCCAAGTATTGGTAGATACTGACTAATCAACTAGAATATGGTAGAATCTTACCCAAGTATTGGTAGATACTGACTAATCAACTAGAATATGGTAGAATCTTACCCAAGTATTGGTAGATACTGACTAATCAACTAAGAATATGGTAGAATCTTACCCAAGTATTGGTAGATACTGACTAATCAACTAGAATATGGTAGAATCTTACCCAAGTATTGGTAGATACTGACTAATCAACTAAGAATATGGTAGAATCTAACAAGTATTGGTAGATACTGACTAATCAACTAGAATATGGTAGAATCTTACCCAAGTATTGGTAGATACTGACTAATCAACTAAGAATATGGTAGAATCTTACCCAAGTATTGGTAGATACTGACTAATCAACTAGAATATGGTAGAATCTAACCCAAGTATTGGTAGATACTGACTAATCAACTAGAATATGGTAGAATCTTACCCAAGTATTGGTAGATACTGACTAATCAACTAGAATATGGTAGAATCTTACCCAAGTATTGGTAGATACTGACTAATCAACTAGAATATGGTAGAATCTTACCCAAGTATTGGTAGATACTGACTAATCAACTAAGAATATGGTAGAATCTTACCAAGTATTGGTAGATACTGACTAATCAACTAGAATATGGTAGAATCTTACCCAAGTATTGGTAGATACTGACTAATCAACTAAGAATATGGTAGAATCTTCAAGTATTGGTAGATACTGACTAATCAACTAGAATATGGTAGAATCTTACCCAAGTATTGGTAGATACTGACTAATCAACTAGAATATGGTAGAATCTAACCCAAGTATTGGTAGATACTGACTAATCAACTAGAATATGGTAGAATCTAACCCAAGTATTGGTAGATACTGACTAATCAACTAGAATATGGTAGAATCTTACCCAAGTATTGGTAGATACTGACTAATCAACTAGAATATGGTAGAATCTAACCCAAGTATTGGTAGATACTGACTAATCAACTAGAATATGGTAGAATCTTACCCAAGTATTGGTAGATACTGACTAATCAACTAGAATATGGTAGAATCTAACCCAAGTATTGGTAGATACTGACTAATCAACTAGAATATGGTAGAATCTTACCCAAGTATTGGTAGATACTGACTAATCAACTAGAATATGGTAGAATCTTACCCAAGTATTGGTAGATACTGACTAATCAACTAAGAATATGGTAGAATCTTACTCAAGTATTGGTAGATACTGACTAATCAACTAGAATATGGTAGAATCTTACCCAAGTATTGGTAGATACTGACTAATCAACTAAGAATATGGTAGAATCTTACTCAAGTATTGGTAGATACTGACTAATCAACTAGAATATGGTAGAATCTTACCCAAGTATTGGTAGATACTGACTAATCAACTAGAATATGGTAGAATCTAACCCAAGTATTGGTAGATACTGACTAATCAACTAGAATATGGTAGAATCTACCCAAGTATTGGTAGATACTGACTAATCAACTAGAATATGGTAGAATCTTACCCAAGTATTGGTAGATACTGACTAATCAACTAAGAATATGGTAGAATCTTACCCAAGTATTGGTAGATACTGACTAATCAACTAGAATATGGTAGAATCTTACCCAAGTATTGGTAGATACTGACTAATCAACTAAGAATATGGTAGAATCTTACCCAAGTATTGGTAGATACTGACTAATCAACTAGAATATGGTAGAATCTTACCCAAGTATTGGTAGATACTGACTAATCAACTAAGAATATGGTAGAATCTTACCCAAGTATTGGTAGATACTGACTAATCAACTAGAATATGGTAGAATCTTACCCAAGTATTGGTAGATACTGACTAATCAACTAGAATATGGTAGAATCTAACCCAAGTATTGGTAGATACTGAATCAACTAGAATATGGTAGAATCTAACCCAAGTATTGGTAGATACTGACTAATCAACTAGAATATGGTAGAATCTTACCCAAGTATTGGTAGATACTGACTAATCAACTAAGAATATGGTAGAATCTTACCCAAGTATTGGTAGATACTGACTAATCAACTAAGAATATGGTAGAATCTTACTCAAGTATTGGTAGATACTGACTAATCAACTAGAATAAGGTAAAATCTTACTAAAGTATTGGTAGATACTGACTAATCAACTAGAATATGGTAGAATCTTACCCAAGTATTGGTAGATACTGACTAATCAAAAGAATAAGGTAGAATCTAACACCAGTATTGGTAGATACAGACTAATGAACTAGAACATGGTAGATTCTTTCCCACGTATTGGTAGATACTGACTAATCAACTAGAACATGGTAGAATCTAACCCAAGTATTGGTAGATACTGACTAATCAACTAGAATATGGTAGAATCTAACCCAAGTATTGGTAGATACTGAATAATCAACTAGAATAAGGTAGAATCTAATCCAAGTATTGGTAGATACTGACTAATCAACTTGAGAAAGGAAGAATCTTACCCAAGTATTGGTAGATACTAACTAATCAACTAATAATATGGTAGAATCTTACTCAAGTATTGGTAGATACTGACTAAACAACTGGAATAAGGTAAAATCTTACTCAAGTATTGGTAGATACTGTCTAATCAACTAGAATATGGTAGAATCTTACCAAAGTATTGGTAGATACTGACTAATCAAAAGAATAAGGTAGAATCTAACACCAGTATTGGTAGATACAGACTAATGAACTAGAACATGGTAGATTCTTACCCAAGTATTGGTAGATACTGACTGATCAACTAGAACATGGTAGAATCTAACCCAAGTATTGGTAGATACTGACTAATCAACTAGAATATGGTAGAATCTACCTAAGTATTGGTAGATACTGACTAATAAACAAGAATAAAATAGAATCTTATTTAAGTATTGGCAGATACTGACTAATCAACTAGAATATGGTAGAATCTTACCCAATATGGTAGATAGAATCAACAAAGAATATGGTAGAATCTTACTCAAGTATTTGTACATACTGACTAATCAACTAGAATAAGGTAGAATCTTACTCAAATATTGGTAGATACTGACTAATCAACTAAGAATATGGTAAAATCTTGCTTAAACATTGGAAGATACTGGCTAATCAACTAGAATATGGTAGAATCGTACCTAAGTATTGGTAGATACTGGCTAATCAACTAGAATATGGAAGAATCTAACCCAAGTATTGGTAGATACTGACTAATCAACTAGAATATGGTAGAATCTAACCCAAGTATTGGTAGATACTGACTAATCAACTAGAATATGGTAGAATCTTACTCAAGTATTGGTAGATACTGACTAATCAACTAGAATATGGTAGAATCTAACCCAAGTATTGGTAGATACTGACTAATCAACTAGAATATGGTAGAATCTTACCCAAGTATTGGTAGATACTGACTAATCAACTAGAATATGGTAGAATCTTACTCAAGTATTGGTAGATACTGACTAATCAACTAGAATATGGTAGAATCTTACTCAAGTATTGGTAGATACTGACTAATCAACTAGAATAAGTTAGAATCTAACCCAAGTATTGGTAGATACTGACTAATCAACTAGAATATGGTAGAATCTTACCCAAGTATTGGTAGATACTGACTAATCAACTAAGAATATGGTAGAATCTTACCCAAGTATTGGTAGATACTGACTAATCAACTAGAATATGGTAGAATCTTACCCAAGTATTGGTAGATACTGACTAATCAACTAGAATATGGTAGAATCTTACCCAAGTATTGGTAGATACTGACTAATCAACTAGAATATGGTAGAATCTTACCAAAGTATTGGTAGATACTGACTAATCAACTAAGAATATGGTAGAATCTTACCAAGTATTGGTAGATACTGACTAATCAACTAGAATATGGTAGAATCTTACCCAAGTATTGGTAGATACTGACTAATCAACTAGAATATGGTAGAATCTTACCCAAGTATTGGTAGATACTGACTAATCAACTAGAATATGGTAGAATCTTACCCAAGTATTGGTAGATACTGACTAATCAACTAAGAATATGGTAGAATCTCAAACTCAAGTATTGGTAGATACTGACTAATCAACTAGAATATGGTAGAATCTTACCCAAGTATTGGTAGATACTGACTAATCAACTAAGAATATGGTAGAATCTTACTCAAGTATTGGTAGATACTGACTAATCAACTAGAATATGGTAGAATCTTACCCAAGTATTGGTAGATACTGACTAATCAACTAAGAATATGGTAGAATCTTACCCAAGTATTGGTAGATACTGACTAATCAACTAGAATATGGTAGAATCTTACCCAAGTATTGGTAGATACTGACTAATCAACTAAGAATATGGTAGAATCTTACCAAGTATTGGTAGATACTGACTAATCAACTAGAATATGGTAGAATCTTACCCAAGTATTGGTAGATACTGACTAATCAACTAGAATATGGTAGAATCTTACCCAAGTATTGGTAGATACTGACTAATCAACTAGAATATGGTAGAATCTTACCCAAGTATTGGTAGATACTGACTAATCAACTAGAATATGGTAGAATCTAACCCAAGTATTGGTAGATATGACTAATCAACAAGAATATGGTAGAATCTACCCAAGTATTGGTAGATACTGACTAATCAACAAGAATAATGGTAGAATCTTACCCAAGTATTGGTAGATACTGACTAATCAACTAGAATATGGTAGAATCTTACCCAAGTATTGGTAGATACTAACTAATCAACTAAGAATATGGTAGAATCTTACTCAAGTATTGGTAGATACTGACTAAACAACTGGAATAAGGTAAAATCTTACCAAAGTATTGGTAGATACTGACTAATCAACTAGAATATGGTAGAATCTTACCAAAGTATTGGTAGATACTGACTAATCAAAAGAATAAGGTAGAATCTAACACCAGTATTGGTAGATACAGACTAATGAACTAGAACATGGTAGATTCTTACCCAAGTATTGGTAGATACTGACTAATCAACTAGAATATGGTAGAATCTAACCCAAGTATTGGTAGATACTGACTAATCAACTAGAATATGGTAGAATCTAACCCAAGTATTGGTAGATACTGACTAATCAACTAGAATAAGGTAGAATCTAATCCAAGTATTGGTAGATACTGACTAATCAACTGAGAAAGGTAGAATCTTACCCAAGTATTGGTAGATACTAACTAATCAACTAATAATATGGTAGAATCTTACTCAAGTATTGGTAGATACTGACTAATCAACTGGAATAAGGTAAAATCTTACTCAAGTATTGGTAGATACTGACTAATCAACTAGAATATGGTAGAATCTTACCAAAGTATTGGTAGATACTGACTAATCAAAAGAATAAGGTAGAATCTAACACCAGTATTGGTAGATACAGACTAATGAACTAGAATATGGTAGATCTTACCCACGTATTGGTAGATACTGACTAATCAACTAGAACATGGTAGAATCTAACCCAAGTATTGGTAGATACTGACTAATCAACTAGAATATGGTAGAATCTACCCAAGTATTGGTAGATACTGACTAATCAACAAGAATATGGTAGAATCTTATTTAAGTATTGGTAGATACTGACTAATCAACTAGAATATGGTAGAATCTTACCCAAGTATTGGTAGATACTGACTAATCAACAAAGAATATGGTAGAATCTTACTCAAGTATTGGTAGATACTGACTAATCAACTAGAATAAGGTAGAATCTTACCCAAGTATTGGTAGATACTGACTAATCAACTAAGAATATGGTAGAATCTTACCAAAGTATTGGTAGATACTGACTAATCAACTAGAATATGGTAGAATCTTACTCAAGTATTGGTAGATACTGACTAATCAACTAGAATATGGTAGAATCTTACCCAAGTATTGGTAGATACTGACTAATCAACTAGAATATGGTAGAATCTAACCCAAGTATTGGTAGATACTGACTAATCAACTAGAATATGGTAGAATCTTACCCAAGTATTGGTAGATACTGACTAATCAACTAGAATATGGTAGAATCTAACCCAAGTATTGGTAGATACTGACTAATCAACTAGAATATGGTAGAATCTTACCCAAGTATTGGTAGATACTGACTAATCAACTAAGAATATGGTAGAATCTTACCCAAGTATTGGTAGATACTGACTAATCAACTAGAATATGGTAGAATCTTACCCAAGTATTGGTAGATACTGACTAATCAACAAGAATATGGTAGAATCTAACACAAGTATTGGTAGATACTGACTAATCAACTAGAATATGGTAGAATCTTACCCAAGTATTGGTAGATACTGACTAATCAACTAATATATGGTAGAATCTAACCCAAGTATTGGTAGATACTGACTAATCAACTAGAATATGGTAGAATCTACCCAAGTATTGGTAGATACTGACTAATCAACAAGAATATGGTAGAATCTTACCCAAGTATTGGTAGATACTGACTAATCAACTAGAATATGGTAGAATCTTACCCAAGTATTGGTAGATACTGACTAATCAACTAAGAATATGGTAGAATCTTACCCAAGTATTGGTAGATACTGACTAATCAACTAGAATAAGGTAGAATCTTACCAAAGTATTGGTAGATACTGACTAATCAACTAGAATATGGTAGAATCTTACCAAAGTATTGGTAGATACTGACTAATCAACTAGAATATGGTATTGGTAGAATCTTACCAAAGTATTGGTAGATACTGGTTAATCAACTAAGAATATGGTAGAATCTTACTCAAGTATTGGTAGATACTGACTAAGCAACTAGAATATGGTAGAATCTAACCCAAGTATTGGTAGATACTGACTAATCAACTAAGAATATGGTAGAATCGAAACTCAAGTATTGGTAGATACTGAATAATCATTTAGAATGTGGTAGAATCTTAAGTATTGGTAGATACTGACTAATCAACTAAGAATATGGTAGAATATTTCTCTAGTATTGGTAGATACTGACTAATCAACTAAGAATATGGTAGAATATTTCTCAAGTATTGGTACATACTGACTAATCAACTAGAATATGGTAGAATCTAACCAAAGTATTGGTAGATACTGACTAATCAACTAGAATATGGTAGAATCTAACCCAAGTATTGGTAGATACTGACTAATCAACTAGAATATGGTAGAATCTTACCCACGTATTGGTAGATACTGACTAATCAACTAGAATATGGTAGAATCTTACCAAAGTATTGGTAGATACTGATTAATCAACTAAGAATATGGTAGAATCTTACTCAAGTATTGGTAGATACTGACTAAGCAACTAGAATATGGTAGAATCTAACCCAAGTATTGGTAGATACTGACTAATCAACTAGAATATGGTAGAATCTACCCAAGTATTGGTAGATACTGACTAATAAAGAAGAATAAAATAGAATCTTATTTAAGTATTGGCAGATACTGACTAATCAACTAGAATATGGTAGAATCTTACCCAAGTATTGGTAGATACTAACTAATCAACTAATAATATGGTAGAATCTTACTCAAGTATTGGTAGATACTGACTAAACAACTGGAATAAGGTAAAATCTTACTAAAGTATTGGTAGATACTGTCTAATCAACTAGAATATGGTAGAATCTTACCAAAGTATTGGTAGATACTGACTAATCAAAAGAATAAGGTAGAATCTAACACCAGTATTGGTAGATACAGACTAATGAACTAGAACATGGTAGATTCTTACCCACGTATTGGTAGATACTGACTGATCAACTAGAACAT
This sequence comes from Tachypleus tridentatus, assembly GCF_004210375.1. NCBI lineage: Eukaryota > Metazoa > Arthropoda > Merostomata > Xiphosura > Limulidae > Tachypleus > Tachypleus tridentatus. Next base: position 30,041 of record NW_027467889.1, read on the forward strand.
GGTAGAATCTAACCCAAGTATTGGTAGATACTGACTAATCAACTAGAATATGGTAGAATCTAACCCAAGTATTGGTAGATACTGAATAATCAACTAGAATAAGGTAGAATCTAATCCAAGTATTGGTAGATACTGACTAATCAACTTGAGAAAGGAAGAATCTTACCCAAGTATTGGTAGATACTAACTAATCAACTAATAATATGGTAGAATCTTACTCAAGTATTGGTAGATACTGACTAAACAACTGGAATAAGGTAAAATCTTACTCAAGTATTGGTAGATACTGTCTAATCAACTAGAATATGGTAGAATCTTACCAAAGTATTGGTAGATACTGACTAATCAAAAGAATAAGGTAGAATCTAACACCAGTATTGGTAGATACAGACTAATGAACTAGAACATGGTAGATTCTTACCCACGTATTGGTAGATACTGACTGATCAACTAGAATATGGTAGAATCTAACCCAAGTATTGGTAGATACTGACTAATCAACTAGAATATGGTAGAATCTACCCAAGTATTGGTAGATACTGACTAATAAACAAGAATAAAATAGAATCTTATTTAAGTATTGGCAGATACTGACTAATCAACTAGAATATGGTAGAATCTTACCCAAGTATTGGTAGATACTGATTAATCAACAAAGAATATCGTAGAATCTTACTCAAGTATTTGTACATACTGACTAATCAACTAGAATAAGGTAGAATCTTACAGAAATATTGGTAGATACTGACTAATCAACTAAGAATATGGTAAAATCTTGCTTAAACATTGGAAGATACTGGCTAATCAACTAGAATATGGTAGAATCTTACCCAAGTATTGGTAGATACTGACTAATCAACTAATAATATGGTAGAATCTTACTCAAGTATTGGTAGATACTGACTAATCAACTAGAATAAGGTAGAATCTTACCAAAGTATTGGTAGATACTGACTAATCAACTAGAATATGGTAGAATCTTACCCAAGTATTGGTAGATACTGACTAATCAAAAGAATAAGGTAGAATCTAACACCAGTATTGGTAGATACTGACTAATCAACTAGAATATGGTAGAATCTTACCCAAGTATTGGTAGATACTGACTAATCAACTAGAATATGGTAGAATCTAACCCAAGTATTGGTAGATACTGACTAATCAACTAGAATATGGTAGAATCTAACCCAAGTATTGGTAGATACTGACTAATCAACTAGAATATGGTAGAATCTAATCCAAGTATTGGTAGATACTGACTAATCAACTTGAGAAAGGAAGAATCTTACCCAAGTATTGGTAGATACTGACTAAACAACTAGAATATGGTAAAATCTTACCCAAGTATTGGTAGATACTGACTAATCAACTGGAATAAGGTAAAATCTTACTCAAGTATTGGTAGATACTGACTAATCAACTAGAATATGGTAGAATCTTACCAAAGTATTGGTAGATACTGACTAATCAAAAGAATAAGGTAGAATCTAACACCAGTATTGGTAGATACAGACTAATGAACTAGAACATGGTAGAATCTTACCCAAGTATTGGTAGATACTGACTAATCAACTAGAACATGGTAGAATCTAACCCAAGTATTGGTAGATACTGACTAATCAACTAGAATATGGTAGAATCTACCCAAGTATTGGTAGATACTGACTAATAAACAAGAATAATATAGAATCTTATTTAAGTATTGGCAGATACTGACTAATCAACTAGAATATGGTAGAATCTTACCCAAGTATTGGTAGATACTGATTAATCAACAAAGAATATCGTAGAATCTTACTCAAGTATTTGTACATACTGACTAATCAACTAGAATATGGTAGAATCTTACACAAGTATTGGCAGATACTGACTAATCAACTAAGAATATGGTAAAATCTTGCTTAAACATTGGTAGATACTGGCTAATCAACTAGAATATGGTAGAATCTTACCCAAGTATTGGTAGATACTGACTAATCAACTAGAATATGGTAGAATCTAACCCAAGTATTGGTAGATACTGACTAATCAACTAGAATATGGTAGAATCTAACCCTAGATACCTAATCAACAAGTATTGGTAGATACTGACTAATCAACTAGAATATGGTAGAATCTTACACAAGTATTGGTAGATACTAACTAATCAACTAAAGAATATGGTAGAATCTTACCCAAGTATTGGTAGATACTGACTAATCAACTAAGAATATGGTAGAATCTTACCCAAGTATTGGTAGATACTGACTAATCAACTAGAATATGGTAGAATCTTACCCAAGTATTGGTAGATACTGACTAATCAACTAGAATATGGTAGAATCTAACCAAAGTATTGGTAGATACTGACTAATCAACTAGAATATGGTAGAATAGTATTGGGTACTGACTAATCCAAGAATATGGTAGAATCTAACCCAAGTATTGGTAGATACTGACTAATCAACTAGAATATGGTAGAATCTTACCCAAGTATTGGTAGATACTGACTAATCAACTAGAATATGGTAGAATCTTACCCAAGTATTGGTAGATACTGACTAATCAACTAAGAATATGGTAGAATCTTACCCAAGTATTGGTAGATACTGACTAATCAACTAAGAATATGGTAGAATCTAACCCAAGTATTGGTAGATACTGACTAATCAACAAGAATATGGTAGAATCTTACCCAAGTATTGGTAGATACTGACTAATCAACTAAGAATATGGTAGAATCTTAACCAAGTATTGGTAGATACTGACTAATCAACTAGAATATGGTAGAATCTTACCCAAGTATTGGTAGATACTGACTAATCAACTAGAATATGGTAGAATCTAACCCAAGTATTGGTAGATACTGACTAATCAACTAGAATATGGTAGAATCTAACCCAAGTATTGGTAGATACTGACTAATCAACTAGAATATGGTAGAATCTAACCCAAGTATTGGTAGATACTGACTAATCAACTAGAATATGGTAGAATCTACCCAAGTATTGGTAGATACTGACTAATAAACAAGAATATGGTAGAATCTTATTTAAGTATTGGTAGATACTGACTAATCAACTAGAATATGGTAGAATCTTACCCAAGTATTGGTAGATACTGACTAATCAACTAGAATAAGGTAGAATCTTACCCAAGTATTGGTAGATACTGACTAATCAACTAAGAATATGGTAGAATCTTACTCAAGTATTGGTAGATACTGACTAATCAACTAGAATATGGTAGAATCTTACCAAAGTATTGGTAGATACTGACTAATCAACTAGAATATGGTAGAATCTTACCCAAGTATTGGTAGATACTGACTAATCAACTAGAATATGGTAGAATCTTACCCAAGTATTGGTAGATACTGACTAATCAACTAGAATATGGTAGAATCTTACCCAAGTATTGGTAGATACTGACTAATCAACTAGAATATGGTAGAATCTTACCCAAGTATTGGTAGATACTGACTAATCAACTAGAATATGGTAGAATCTTACCCAAGTATTGGTAGATACTGACTAATCAACTAGAATATGGTAGAATCTTACCCAAGTATTGGTAGATACTGACTAATCAACTAAGAATATGGTAGAATCTTACCCAAGTATTGGTAGATACTGACTAATCAACTAGAATATGGTAGAATCTTACCCAAGTATTGGTAGATACTGACTAATCAACTAGAATATGGTAGAATCTTACCAAGTATTGGTAGATACTGACTAATCAACTAGAATATGGTAGAATCTTACACAAGTATTGGTAGATACTGACTAATCAACTAGAATATGGTAGAATCTTACCCAAGTATTGGTAGATACTGACTAATCAACTAGAATATGGTAGAATCTAACCCAAGTATTGGTAGATACTGACTAATCAACTAGAATATGGTAGAATCTACCCAAGTATTGGTAGATACTGACTAATCAACTAGAATATGGTAGAATCTTACCCAAGTATTGGTAGATACTGACTAATCAACTAGAATATGGTAGAATCTTACCCAAGTATTGGTAGATACTGACTAATCAACTAGAATATGGTAGAATCTTACCCAAGTATTGGTAGATACTGACTAATCAACTAGAATATGGTAGAATCTTACCCAAGTATTGGTAGATACTGACTAATCAACTAGAATATGGTAGAATCTTACTCAAGTATTGGTAGATACTGACTAATCAACTAGAATATGGTAGAATCTTACCCAAGTATTGGTAGATACTGACTAATCAACTAGAATATGGTAGAATCTTACCAAGTATTGGTAGATACTGACTAATCAACTAGAATATGGTAGAATCTTACCCAAGTATTGGTAGATACTGACTAATCAACTAGAATATGGTAGAATCTTACCCAAGTATTGGTAGATACTGACTAATCAACTAGAATATGGTAGAATCTTACCCAAGTATTGGTAGATACTGACTAATCAACTAAGAATATGGTAGAATCTTACCCAAGTATTGGTAGATACTGACTAATCAACTAGAATATGGTAGAATCTTACCCAAGTATTGGTAGATACTGACTAATCAACTAGAATATGGTAGAATCTTACCCAAGTATTGGTAGATACTGACTAATCAACTAGAATATGGTAGAATCAAGTATTGGTAGATACCCAAAGTATTGGTAGATACTGACTAATCAACTAGAATATGGTAGAATCTTACCCAAGTATTGGTAGATACTGACTAATCAACTAGAATATGGTAGAATCTTACCCAAGTATTGGTAGATACTGACTAATCAACTAAGAATATGGTAGAATCTTACCAAGTATTGGTAGATACTGACTAATCAACTAGAATATGGTAGAATCTTACCCAAGTATTGGTAGATACTGACTAATCAACTAGAATATGGTAGAATCTTACCCAAGTATTGGTAGATACTGACTAATCAACTAAGAATATGGTAGAATCTAACCCAAGTATTGGTAGATACTGACTAATCAACTAGAATATGGTAGAATCTACCCAAGTATTGGTAGATACTGACTAATAAACAAGAATAAAATAGAATCTTATTTAAGTATTGGTAGATACTGACTAATCAACTAGAATATGGTAGAATCTTACCCAAGTATTGGTAGATACTGACTAATCAACTAAGAATATGGTAGAATCTTACTCAAGTATTGGTAGATACTGACTAATCAACTAGAATATGGTAGAATCTTACCAAAGTATTGGTAGATACTGACTAATCAACTAGAATATGGTAGAATCTTACCAAAGTATTGGTAGATACTGACTAATCAACTAGAATATGGAAGAATCTTACCAAAGTATTGGTAGATACTGGTTAATCAACTAAGAATATGGTAGAATCTAACAACTAGAATATGGTAGAATCAAGTATTGGTAGATACTGACTAATCAACTAAGAATATGGTAGAATCGAAACTCAAGTTTTGGTAGATACTGAATAATCATTTAGAATGTGGTAGAATCTTAAGTATTGGTAGATACTGACTAATCAACTAAGAATATGGTAGAATATTTCTCTAGTATTGGTAGATACTGACTAATCAACTAAGAATATGGTAGAATATTTCTCAAGTATTGGTACATACTGACTAATCAACTAGAATATGGTAGAATCTAACCAAAGTATTGGTAGATACTGACTAATCAACTAGAATAAGTTAGAATCTAACCCAAGTATTGGAAAATAATGACTAATCAACTAGAATATGGTAGAATCTTACCCAACTATTGGCAGATACTGACTAAGCAACTAAAATATGGTAGAATATTACCAACATATTGGTAGATACGGGTTAATGAAATAAGAATATGGCAGAACCTTACTCAAGTATTCGTAGATACTGACTAAACAACTAGAATATCGTAGAATATAACCCAAGTATTGGTAGATACTGACTAATCAACTAGAATATGGTAGAATCTACCCAAGTATTGGTAGATACTGACTAATAAAGAAGAAAAAATAGAATCTTATTTAAGTATTGGCAGATACTGACTAATCAACTAGAATATGGTAGAATCTTACCCAAGTATTGGTAGATACTAACTAATCAACTAATAATATGGTAGAATCTTACTCAAGTATTGGTAGATACTGACTAAACAACTGGAATAAGGTAAAATCTTACTAAAGTATTGGTAGATACTGTCTAATCAACTAGAATATGGTAGAATCTTACCAAAGTATTGGTAGATACTGACTAATCAAAAGAATAAGGTAGAATCTAACACCAGTATTGGTAGATACAGACTAATGAACTAGAACATGGTAGAATCTTACCCAAGTATTGGTAGATACTGACTGATCAACTAGAACATGGTAGAATCTAACCCAAGTATTGGTAGATACTGACTAATCAACTAGAATATGGTAGAATCTAACCCAAGTATTGGTAGATACTGACTAATCAACTAGAATAAGGTAGAATCTAATCCAAGTATTGGTAGATACTGACTAATCAACTAGAAATGGAAGAATCTTACCCAAGTATTGGTAGATACTGACTAATCAACTTAAGAATGGTAGAATCTTACTCAAGTATTGGTAGATACTGACTAAACAACTAGAATAAGGTAAAATCTTACTCAAGTATTGGTAGATACTGACTAATCAACTAGAATATGGTAGAATCTTACCAAAGTATTGGTAGATACTGACTAATCAAAAGAATAAGGTAGAATCTAACACCAGTATTGGTAGATACAGACTAATGAACTAGAACATGGTAGATTCTTACCCACGTATTGGTAGATACTGACTAATCAACTAGAACATGGTAGAATCTAACCCAAGTATTGGTAGATACTGACTAATCAACTAGAATATGGTAGAATCTACCTAAGTATTGGTAGATACTGACTAATAAACAAGAATAAAATAGAATCTTATTTAAGTATTGGCAGATACTGACTAATCAACTAGAATATGGTAGAATCTTACCCAAGTATTGGTAGATACTGATTAATCAACAAAGAATATCGTAGAATCTTACTCAAGTATTGGTAGATACTGACTAATCAACTAGAATAAGGTAGAATCTTACTGAAATATTGGTAGATACTGACTAATCAACTAAGAATATGGTAAAATCTTGCTTAAACATTGGAAGATACTGGCTAATCAACTAGAATATGGTAGAATCTTACCCAAGTATTGGTAGATACTGACTAATCAACTAATAATATGGTAGAATCTTACCCAAGTATTGGTAGATACTGACTAATCAACTAGAATAAGGTAGAATCTTACCAAGTATTGGTAGATACTGACTAATCAACTAGAATATGGTAGAATCTTACCAAAGTATTGGTAGATACTGACTAATCAAAAGAATATGGTAGAATCTAACACCAGTATTGGTAGATACTGACTAATCAACTAGAATATGGTAGAATCTTACCCAAGTATTGGTAGATACTGACTGATCAACAAAAACATAGTAGAATCTAACCCAAGTATTGGTAGATACTGACTAATAAAGTAGAATAAGGAAGAATCTAACCCAAGTATTGGTAGATACTGACTAATACACTAGAATATGGTAGAATCTAATCCAAGTATTGGTAGATACTGACTAATCAACTGAGAAAGGTAGAATCTTACCCAAGTATTGGTAGATACTGACTAATCAACTAAGAATATGGTAGAATCTTACTCAAGTATTGGTAGATACTGACTAATCAACTAGAATAAGGTAAAATCTTACTCAAGTATTGGTAGATACTGACTAATCAACTAAAATATGGTAGAATCTTACCAAAGTATTGGTAGATACTGACTAATCAAAAGAATAAGGTAGAATCTAACACCAAGTATTGGTAGATACTGACTAATCAACTAGAATATGGTAGAATCTTACCCAAGTATTGGTAGATACTGACTAATCAACTAGAATATGGTAGAATCTAACCCAAGTATTGGTAGATACTGACTAATCAACTAGAATATGGTAGAATCTACCCAAGTATTGGTAGATACTGACTAATAAACAAGAATAATATAGAATCTTATTTAAGTATTGGTAGATACTGACTAATCAACTAGAATATGGTAGAATCTTACCCAAGTATTGGTAGATACTGACTAATCAACAAAGAATATGGTAGAATCTTACTCAAGTATTGGTAGATACTGACTAATCAACTAGAATATGGTAGAATCTTACCAAGTATTGGTAGATACTGACTAATCAACTAAGAATATGGTAGAATCTAACTTAAAGTATTGGTAGATACTGACTAATCAACTAGAATATGGTAGAATCTTACCAAGTATTGGTAGATACTGACTAATCAACAAGAATATGGTAGAATCTAACCCAAGTATTGGTAGATACTGACTAATCAACTAGAATATGGTAGAATCTAACCCAAGTATTGGTAGATACTGACTAATCAACTAGAATATGGTAGAATCTTACCCAAGTATTGGTAGATACTGACTAATCAACTAGAATATGGTAGAATCTTACCCAAGTATTGGTAGATACTGACTAATCAACTAAGAATATGGTAGAATCTTACCCAAGTATTGGTAGATACTGACTAATCAACTAGAATATGGTAGAATCTTACCCAAGTATTGGTAGATACTGACTAATCAACTAAGAATATGGTAGAATCTTACACAAGTATTGGTAGATACTGACTAATCAACTAGAATATGGTAGAATCTTACCCAAGTATTGGTAGATACTGACTAATCAACTAGAATATGGTAGAATCTTACCAAGTATTGGTAGATACTGACTAATCAACTAGAATATGGTAGAATCTTACCCAAGTATTGGTAGATACTGACTAATCAACTAAGAATATGGTAGAATCTTACCCAAGTATTGGTAGATACTGACTAATCAACTAGAATATGGTAGAATCTAACCCAAGTATTGGTAGATACTGACTAATCAACTAGAATATGGTAGAATCTCAAGTATTGGTAGATACTGACTAATCAACTAAGAATAGAATCTTACCCAAGTATTGGTAGATACTGACTAATCAACTAGAATATGGTAGAATCTTACCCAAGTATTGGTAGATACTGACTAATCAACAAGAATATGGTAGAATCTTACCCAAGTATTGGTAGATACTGACTAATCAACTAGAATATGGTATCTTACCCAAGTATTGGTAGATACTGACTAATCAACTAGAATATGGTAGAATCTTACCCAAGTATTGGTAGATACTGACTAATCAACTAAGAATATGGTAGAATCTTCAATATTGGTAGATACTGACTAATCAACTAGAATATGGTAGAATCTTACTCAAGTATTGGTAGATACTGACTAATCAACTAGAATATGGTAGAATCTAACCCAAGTATTGGTAGATACTGACTAATCAACTAGAATATGGTAGAATCTAACCCAAGTATTGGTAGATACTGACTAATCAACTAGAATATGGTAGAATCTACCCAAGTATTGGTAGATACTGACTAATCAACTAGAATATGGTAGAATCTTACCCAAGTATTGGTAGATACTGACTAATCAACTAGAATATGGTAGAATCTTACCCAAGTATTGGTAGATACTGACTAATCAACTAGAATATGGTAGAATCTTACCCAAGTATTGGTAGATACTGACTAATCAACTAAGAATATGGTAGAATCTTACCCAAGTATTGGTAGATACTGACTAATCAACTAGAATATGGTAGAATCTTACCAAGTATTGGTAGATACTGACTAATCAACTAGAATATGGTAGAATCTTACCAAAGTATTGGTAGATACTGACTAATCAAAAAGAATAAGGTAGAATCTAACACCAGTATTGGTAGATACTGACTAATCAACTAGAATATGGTAGAATCTTACCCAAGTATTGGTAGATACTGACTAATCAACTAGAATATGGTAGAATCTAACCCAAGTATTGGTAGATACTGACTAATCAACTAGAATATGGTAGAATCTAACCCAAGTATTGGTAGATACTGACTAATCAACTAGAATATGGTAGAATCTAATCCAAGTATTGGTAGATACTGACTAATCAACTAGAATATGGTAGAATCTTACCCAAGTATTGGTAGATACTGACTAATCAACTAAGAATATGGTAGAATCTTACCAAGTATTGGTAGATACTGACTAATCAACTGGAATAAGGTAAAATCTTACCAAGTATTGGTAGATACTGACTAATCAACTAGAATATGGTAGAATCTTACCAAAGTATTGGTAGATACTGACTAATCAAAAGAATATGGTAGAATCTAACACCAGTATTGGTAGATACTGACTAATCAACTAGAATATGGTAGAATCTTACCCAAGTATTGGTAGATACTGACTGATCAACTAGAATATGGTAGAATCTAACCCAAGTATTGGTAGATACTGACTAATCAACTAGAATATGGTAGAATCTACCTAAGTATTGGTAGATACTGACTAATAAACAAGAATAAAATAGAATCTTATTTAAGTATTGGCAGATACTGACTAATCAACTAGAATATGGTAGAATCTTACCCAAGTATTGGTAGATACTGACTAATCAACAAAGAATATGGTAGAATCTTACCCAAGTATTGGTAGATACTGACTAATCAACTAGAATATGGTAGAATCTTACCCAAGTATTGGTAGATACTGACTAATCAACTAAGAATATGGTAAAATCTTGCTTAAACATTGGTAGATACTGACTAATCAACTAGAATATGGTAGAATCTAACCCAAGTATTGGTAGATACTGAATAATCAACTAGAATATGGTAGAATCTTACCCAAGTATTGGTAGATACTGACTAATCAACTAGAATATGGTAGAATCTTACCCAAGTATTGGTAGATACTGACTAATCAACTAGAATATGGTAGAATCTAACCAAGTATTGGTAGATACTGACTAATCAACTAGAATATGGTAGAATCTAACCCAAGTATTGGTAGATACTGACTAATCAACTAGAATATGGTAGAATCTTACCCAAGTATTGGTAGATACTGACTAATCAACTAAGAATATGGTAGAATCTTACCCAAGTATTGGTAGATACTGACTAATCAACTAGAATATGGTAGAATCTTACTCAAGTATTGGTAGATACTGACTAATCAACTAGAATATGGTAGAATCTAACACCAAGTATTGGTAGATACTGACTAATCAACTAGAATATGGTAGAATCTTACCCAAGTATTGGTAGATACTGACTAATCAACTAGAATATGGTAGAATCTTACCCAAGTATTGGTAGATACTGACTAATCAACTAGAATATGGTAGAATCTACCCAAGTATTGGTAGATACTGACTAATCAACAAGAATATGGTAGAATCTTACCCAAGTATTGGTAGATACTGACTAATCAACTAGAATATGGTAGAATCTTACCCAAGTATTGGTAGATACTGACTAATCAACTAAGAATATGGTAGAATCTTACCCAAGTATTGGTAGATACTGACTAATCAACTAGAATATGGTAGAATCTTACCAAAGTATTGGTAGATACTGACTAATCAACTAGAATATGGTAGAATCTTACCCAAGTATTGGTAGATACTGACTAATCAACTAGAATATGGTAGAATCTTACCCAAGTATTGGTAGATACTGACTAATCAACTAGAATATGGTAGAATCTTACTCAAGTATTGGTAGATACTGACTAATCAACTAGAATATGGTAGAATCTTACCCAAGTATTGGTAGATACTGACTAATCAACTAAGAATATGGTAGAAACTCAAGTATTGGTAGATACTGACTAATCAACTAGAATATGGTAGAATCTAACCCAAGTATTGGTAGATACTGACTAATCAACTAGAATATGGAAGAATCTTACAAAAGTATTGGTAGATACTGGTTAATCAACTAAGAATATGGTAGAATCTTACTCAAGTATTGGTAGATACTGACTAATCAACTAGAATATGGTAGAATCTAACCAAAGTATTGGTAGATACTGACTAATCAACTAGAATAAGTTAGAATCTAACCCAAGTATTAAAAAATAATGACTAATCAACTAGAATATGGTAGAATCTTACCCAAGTATTGGTAGATACTGACTAATCAACTAGAATATGGTAGAATCTTACCAAAGTATTGGTAGATACTGACTAATCAACTAGAATATGGTAGAATCTTACCCAAGTATTGGTAGATACTGACTAATCAACTAGAATATGGTAGAATCTAACCCAAGTATTGGTAGATACTGACTAATCAACTAGAATATGGTAGAATCTAACCCAAGTATTGGTAGATACTGACTAATCAACTAAGAATATGGTAGAATCTTACCAAGTATTGGTAGATACTGACTAATCAACTAGAATATGGTAGAATCTTACCCAAGTATTGGTAGATACTGACTAATCAACTAAGAATATGGTAGAATCTTACCCAAGTATTGGTAGATACTGACTAATCAACTAGAATAAGGTAGAATCTTACCAAAGTATTGGTAGATACTGACTAATCAACTAGAATATGGTAGAATCTTACCAAAGTATTGGTAGATACTGACTAATCAAAAGAATAAGGTAGAATCTAACACCAGTATTGGTAGATACTGACTAATCAACTAGAATATGGTAGAATCTTACCCAAGTATTGGTAGATACTGACTAATCAACTAGAATATGGTAGAATCTAACCCAAGTATTGGTAGATACTGACTAATCAACTAGAATATGGTAGAATCTAACCCAAGTATTGGTAGATACCAAGGTAGAATCTAACCCAAGTATTGGTAGATACTGACTAATCAACTAGAATATGGTAGAATCTTACCCAAGTATTGGTAGATACTGACTAATCAACTAAGAATATGGTAGAATCTTACCAAGTATTGGTAGATACTGACTAATCAACTAGAATAAGGTAAAATCTTACCCAAGTATTGGTAGATACTGACTAATCAACTAGAATATGGTAGAATCTTACCAAAGTATTGGTAGATACTGACTAATCAAAAAGAATAAGGTAGAATCTAACACCAAGTATTGGTAGATACAGACTAATCAACTAGAACATGGTAGAATCTTACCCAAGTATTGGTAGATACTGACTAATCAACTAGAACATGGTAGAATCTAACCCAAGTATTGGTAGATACTGACTAATCAACTAGAATATGGTAGAATCTACCCAAGTATTGGTAGATACTGACTAATAAACAAGAATAAAATAGAATCTTATTTAAGTATTGGCAGATACTGACTAATCAACTAGAATATGGTAGAATCTTACCCAAGTATTGGTAGATACTGACTAATCAACTAGAATATGGTAGAATCTTACTCAAGTATTGGTAGATACTGACTAATCAACTAGAATATGGTAGAATCTTACTCAAATATTGGTAGATACTGACTAATCAACTAAGAATATGGTAGAATCTTACTCAAGTATTGGTAGATACTGACTAATCAACTAGAATATGGTAGAATCTTACCCAAGTATTGGTAGATACTGACTAATCAACTAAGAATATGGTAGAATCTTACTCAAGTATTGGTAGATACTGACTAAGCAACTAGAATATGGTAGAATCTAACCCAAGTATTGGTAGATACTGACTAATCAACTAGAATATGGTAGAATCTTACCCAAGTATTGGTAGATACTGACTAATCAAAAGAATATGGTAGAATCTAACCCAAGTATTGGTAGATACTGACTAATCAACTAGAATATGGTAGAATCTTACCCAAGTATTGGTAGATACTGACTAATCAACTAGAATCTACCCAAGTATGGTAGAATCTAACAAAGAATATGGTAGAATCTTACTCAAGTATTGGTAGATACTGACTAATCAACTAGAATATGGTAGAATCTAACCCAAGTATTGGTAGATACTGACTAATCAACTAGAATAATGGTAGAATCTACCCAAGTATTGGTAGATACTGACTAATCAACAAGAATATGGTAGAATCTTACCCAAGTATTGGTAGATACTGACTAATCAACTAAGAATATGGTAGAATCTTACCCAAGTATTGGTAGATACTGACTAATCAACTAGAATATGGTAGAATCTTACCCAAGTATTGGTAGATACTGACTAATCAACTAAGAATATGGTAATCAACTAAGACTAATCAATATGGTAGAATCTTACCAAAGTATTGGTAGATACTGACTAATCAACTAGAATATGGTAGAATCTAACCAAGTATTGGTAGATACTGACTAATCAACTAGAATATGGTAGAATCTAACCCAAGTATTGGTAGATACTGACTAATCAACTAGAATATGGTAGAATCTAACCCAAGTATTGGTAGATACTGACTAATCAACTAGAATATGGTAGAATCTACCCAAGTATTGGTAGATACTGACTAATCAACAAGAATATGGTAGAATCTTACTCAAGTATTGGTAGATACTGACTAATCAACTAGAATATGGTAGAATCTTACCCAAGTATTGGTAGATACTGACTAATCAACAAGAATATGGTAGAATCTTACCAAAGTATTGGTAGATACTGACTAATCAACTAGAATAAGGTAGAATCTAACCCAAGTATTGGTAGATACTGACTAATCAACTAGAATATGGTAGAATCCAAGTATTGGTAGATACTGACTAATCAACTAAGAATATGGTAGAATCTTACCAAAGTATTGGTAGATACTGACTAATCAACTAGAATATGGTAGAATCTTACCCAAGTATTGGTAGATACTGACTAATCAACAAAAATATGGTAGAATCTAACCCAAGTATTGGTAGATACTGACTAATCAACTAGAATATGGTAGAATCTTACCCAAGTATTGGTAGATACTGACTAATCAACTAGAATATGGTAGAATCTTACACAAGTATTGGTAGATACTGACTAATCAACTAGAATATGGTAGAATCTTACCAAGTATTGGTAGATACTGACTAATCAACTAGAATATGGTAGAATCTTACCCAAGTATTGGTAGATACTGACTAATCAACTAGAATATGGTAGAATCTTACCCAAGTATTGGTAGATACTGACTAATCAAGTAAGAATATGGTAGAATCTAACCCAAGTATTGGTAGATACTGACTAATCAACTAGAATATGGTAGAATCTAACCCAAGTATTGGTAGATACTGACTAATCAACTAGAATATGGTAGAATCTAACCCAAGTATTGTCTGATACTGACTAATCAACTAAGAATATGGTAGAATCTTACCTAAGTATTGGTAGATACTGACTAATCAACTAGAATATGGTAGAATCTTACTCAAGTATTGGTAGATACTGACTAATCAACTAAGAATATGGTAGAATCTTACCCAAGTATTGGTAGATACTGACTAATCAACTAAGAATATGGTAGAATCTACCCAAGTATTGGTAGATACTGACTAATCAACTAAGAATATGGTAGAATCTAACCAAGTATTGGTAGATACTGACTAATCAACTAGAATATGGTAGAATCTTACCCCAAGTATTGGTAGATACTGACTAATCAACTAAGAATATGGTAGAATCTTACCAAGTATTGGTAGATACTGACTAATCAACTAGAATATGGTAGAATCTTACCCAAGTATTGGTAGATACTGACTAATCAACTAGAATATGGTAGAATCTAACCCAAGTATTGGTAGATACTGACTAATCAACTAGAATATGGTAGAATCTAACCCAAGTATTGGTAGATACTGAATAATCAACTAGAATAAGGTAGAATCTAACCCAAGTATTGGTAGATACTGACTAATCAACTAGAATATGGTAGAATCTACCCAAGTATTGGTAGATACTGACTAATCAACAAGAATATGGTAGAATCTTACCCAAGTATTGGTAGATACTGACTAATCAACTAGAATATGGTAGAATCTTACCCAAGTATTGGTAGATACTGACTAATCAACTAGAAAAGGTAGAATCTTACCCAAGTATTGGTAGATACTGACTAATCAACTAAGAATATGGTAGAATCTTACCAAGTATTGGTAGATACTGACTAATCAACTAGAATAAGGTAAAATCTTACCAAAGTATTGGTAGATACTGACTAATCAACTAGAATATGGTAGAATCTTACCAAAGTATTGGTAGATACTGACTAATCAAAAGAATAAGGTAGAATCTAACACAAGTATTGGTAGATACTGACTAATCAACTAGAATATGGTAGAATCTTACCCAAGTATTGGTAGATACTGACTAATCAACTAGAATATGGTAGAATCTAACCCAAGTATTGGTAGATACTGACTAATCAACTAGAATATGGTAGAATCTAACCCAAGTATTGGTAGATACTGACTAATCAACTAGAATATGGTAGAATCTAACCCAAGTATTGGTAGATACTGACTAATCAACTAGAATAAGGTAGAATCTTACCCAAGTATTGGTAGATACTAACTAATCAACTAATAATATGGTAGAATCTTACCCAAGTATTGGTAGATACTGACTAATCAACTAGAATAAGGTAAAATCTTACTACAAGTATTGGTAGATACTGACTAATCAACTAGAATATGGTAGAATCTTACCAAAGTATTGGTAGATACTGACTAATCAAAAGAATAAGGTAGAATCTAACACCAGTATTGGTAGATACTGACTAATCAACTAGAACATGGTAGAATCTTACCAAGTATTGGTAGATACTGACTAATCAACTAGAACATGGTAGAATCTAACCCAAGTATTGGTAGATACTGACTAATCAACTAGAATATGGTAGAATCTACCCAAGTATTGGTAGATACTGACTAATCAACAAGAATATGGTAGAATCTTAACAACCAAGTATTGGTAGATACTGACTAATCAACTAGAATATGGTAGAATCTTACCCAAGTATTGGTAGATACTGACTAATCAACCAAGAATATGGTAGAATCTTACTCAAGTATTGGTAGATACTGACTAATCAACTAGAATAAGGTAGAATCTTACCAAGTATTGGTAGATACTGACTAATCAACTAAGAATATGGTAGAATCTTACTTAAACATTGGTAGATACTGACTAATCAACTAGAATATGGTAGAATCTTACCCAAGTATTGGTAGATACTGACTAATCAACTAGAATATGGTAGAATCTTACCCAAGTATTGGTAGATACTGACTAATCAACTAGAATATGGTAGAATCTTACCCAAATATTGGTAGATACTGACTAATCAACTAGAATATGGTAGAATCTAACCCAAGTATTGGTAGATACTGACTAATCAACTAGAATATGGTAGAATCTAACCCAAGTATTGGTAGATACTGACTAATCAACTAGAATATGGTAGAATCTAACCCAAGTATTGGTAGATACTGACTAATCAACTAGAATATGGTAGAATCTACCCAAGTATTGGTAGATACTGACTAATCAACAAGAATATGGTAGAATCTTATTTAAGTATTGGTAGATACTGACTAATCAACTAGAATATGGTAGAATCTTACCCAAGTATTGGTAGATACTGACTAATCAACTAGAATATGGTAGAATCTTACCCAAGTATTGGTAGATACTGACTAATCAACTAAGAATATGGTAGAATCTTACTCAAGTATTGGTAGATACTGACTAATCAACTAGAATATGGTAGAATCTTACCAAAGTATTGGTAGATACTGACTAATCAACTAGAATATGGTAGAATCTTACCAAAGTATTGGTAGATACTGACTAATCAACTAGAATATGGTAGAATCTAACCAAGTATTGGTAGATACTGACTAATCAACTAGAATATGGTAGAATCTTACCCAAGTATTGGTAGATACTGACTAATCAACTAGAATATGGTAGAATCTTACCAAAGTATTGGTAGATACTGACTAATCAACAAGAATATGGTAGAATCTTACCCAAGTATTGGTAGATACTGACTAATCAACTAGAATATGGTAGAATCTTACCCAAGTATTGGTAGATACTGACTAATCAACTAAGAATATGGTAGAATCTTACCAAGTATTGGTAGATACTGACTAATCAACTAGAATATGGTAGAATCTTACCCAAGTATTGGTAGATACTGACTAATCAACTAAGAATATGGTAGAATCTTACTCAAGTATTGGTAGATACTGACTAATCAACTAGAATATGGTAGAATCTTACCCAAGTATTGGTAGATACTGACTAATCAACTAGAATATGGTAGAATCTTACCAAAGTATTGGTAGATACTGACTAATCAACTAGAATATGGTAGAATCTAACACAAGTATTGGTAGATACTGACTAATCAACTAGAATATGGTAGAATCTTACCCAAGTATTGGTAGATACTGACTAATCAACTAGAATATGGTAGAATCTAACCCAAGTATTGGTAGATACTGACTAATCAACTAAGAATATGGTAGAATCTAACCCAAGTATTGGTAGATACTGACTAATCAACTAGAATAAGGTAGAATCTAATCCAAGTATTGGTAGATACTGACTAATCAACAAAGAATATGGTAGAATCTTACCCAAGTATTGGTAGATACTGACTAATCAACTAGAATATGGTAGAATCTTACCCAAGTATTGGTAGATACTAACTAATCAACTAAGAATATGGTAGAATCTTACCCAAGTATTGGTAGATACTGACTAATCAACTAGAATATGGTAGAATCTTACCCAAGTATTGGTAGATACTGACTAATCAACTAGAATATGGTAGAATCTTACCAAAGTATTGGTAGATACTGACTAATCTAGAAAAGAATAAGGTAGAATCTAACTAACAAGTATTGGTAGATACTGACTAATCAACTAGAACATGGTAGAATCTTACCCAAGTATTGGTAGATACTGACTAATCAACTAGAATATGGTAGAATCTAACCCAAGTATTGGTAGATACTGACTAATCAACTAGAATATGGTAGAATCTAACCCAAGTATTGGTAGATACTGACTAATCAACTAGAATATGGTAGAATCTAACAAAGTATTGTAGATACTGACTAATCAACTAAGAATATGGTAGATACTGACTAATCAACTAATCAACTAGAATATGGTAGAATCTTACAAGTATTGGTAGATACTGACTAATCAACTAATAATATGGTAGAATCTTACCAAGTATTGGTAGATACTGACTAATCAACTGGAATATGGTAAAATCTTACTCAAGTATTGGTAGATACTGACTAATCAACTAAAATATGGTAGAATCTTACCAAAGTATTGGTAGATACTGACTAATCAACTAAGAATAAGGTAGAATCTAACACAAGTATTGGTAGATACTGACTAATCAACTAGAATATGGTAGAATCTTACCCAAGTATTGGTAGATACTGACTAATCAACTAGAACATGGTAGAATCTAACCCAAGTATTGGTAGATACTGACTAATCAACTAGAATATGGTAGAATCTACCCAAGTATTGGTAGATACTGACTAATCAACAAGAATAATGGTAGAATCTTATTTAAGTATTGGTAGATACTGACTAATCAACTAGAATATGGTAGAATCTTACCCAAGTATTGGTAGATACTGACTAATCAACAAAGAATATGGTAGAATCTTACTCAAGTATTGGTAGATACTGACTAATCAACTAGAATATGGTAGAATCTTACCCAAGTATTGGTAGATACTGACTAATCAACTAAAGAATATGGTAGAATCTTACCTCAAGTATTGGTAGATACTGACTAATCAACTAGAATATGGTAGAATCTAACACAAGTATTGGTAGATACTGACTAATCAACTAGAATATGGTAGAATCTTACCCAAGTATTGGTAGATACTGACTAATCAACTAGAATATGGTAGAATCTAACCCAAGTATTGGTAGATACTGACTAATCAACTAGAATATGGTAGAATCTAACCCAAGTATGGTATGAATCAACTAAGAATATGGTGGAATCTTACCAAGTATTGGTAGATACTGACTAATCAACAAGAATATGGTAGAATCTTTCAAGTATTGGCAGATACTGACTAATCAACTAAGAATATGGTAGAATCTTACCCAAGTATTGGTAGATACTGACTAATCAACTAGAATATGGTAGAATCTTACCCAAGTATTGGTAGATACTGACTAATCAACTAGAATATGGTAGAATCTTACTCAAGTATTGGTAGATACTGACTAATCAACTAGAATATGGTAGAATCTTACCCAAATATTGGTAGATACTGACTAATCAACTAGAATATGGTAGAATCTACCCAAGTATTGGTAGATACTGACTAATCAACTAGAATATGGTAGAATCTTACCCAAGTATTGGTAGATACTGACTAATCAACTAGAATATGGTAGAATCTAACCCAAGTATTGGTAGATACTGACTAATCAACTAGAATATGGTAGAATCTACCCAAGTATTGGTAGATACTGACTAATCAACTAGAAAGAATATGGTAGAATCTTACCCAAGTATTGGTAGATACTGACTAATCAACTAGAATATGGTAGAATCTTACCCAAGTATTGGTAGATACTGACTAATCAACTAGAATATGGTAGAATCTTACCCAAGTATTGGTAGATACTGACTAATCAACTAATAATATGGTAGAATCTTACTCAAGTATTGGTAGATACTGACTAATCAACTAGAATATGGTAGAATCTTACCCAAGTATTGGTAGATACTGACTAATCAACTAGAATATGGTAGAATCTTACCAAAGTATTGGTAGATACTGACTAATCAAAAGAATATGGTAGAATCTAACACCAGTATTGGTAGATACTGACTAATCAACTAGAATATGGTAGAATCTTACCCAAGTATTGGTAGATACTGACTAATCAACTAGAATATGGTAGAATCTTACCAAAGTATTGGTAGATACTGACTAATCAACAAGAATATGGTAGAATCTTACTCAAGTATTGGTAGATACTGACTAATCAACTAGAATAAGGTAGAATCTTACCCAAGTATTGGTAGATACTGACTAATCAACTAAGAATATGGTAGAATCTTACCCAAGTATTGGTAGATACTGACTAATCAACTAAGAATATGGTAGAATCTTACCCAAGTATTGGTAGATACTGACTAATCAACTAAGAATATGGTAGAATCTTACTCAAGTATTGGTAGATACTGACTAATCAACTAGAATATGGTAGAATCTTACTCAAGTATTGGTAGATACTGACTAATCAACTAGAATATGGTAGAATCTTACCCAAGTATTGGTAGATACTGACTAATCAACTAGAATATGGTAGAATCTTACCCAAGTATTGGTAGATACTGACTAATCAACTAGAATATGGTAGAATCTTACCCAAGTATTGGTAGATACTGACTAATCAACTAGAATATGGTAGAATCTTACCCAAGTATTGGTAGATACTGACTAATCAACTAGAATATGGTAGAATCTAACCCAAGTATTGGTAGATACTGACTAATCAACTAGAATATGGTAGAATCTTACCCAAGTATTGGTAGATACTGACTAATCAACTAGAATATGGTAGAATCTTACCCAAGTATTGGTAGATACTGACTAATCAACTAGAATATGGTAGAATCTTACCCAAGTATTGGTAGATACTGACTAATCAACTAATAATATGGTAGAATCTTACTCAAGTATTGGTAGATACTGACTAATCAACTAGAATATGGTAGAATCTTACTCAAGTATTGGTAGATACTGACTAATCAACTAGAATATGGTAGAATCTTACCAAGTATTGGTAGATACTGACTAATCAAAAGAATAAGGTAGAATCTAACACCAGTATTGGTAGATACAGACTAATCAACTAGAATATGGTAGAATCTTACCCAAGTATTGGTAGATACTGACTAATCAACTAGAACATGGTAGAATCTAACCTCAAGTATTGGTAGATACTGACTAATCAACTAGAATATGGTAGAATCTAACCCAAGTATTGGTAGATACTGACTAATCAACTAGAATATGGTAGAATCTAATCTCAAGTATTGGTAGATACTGACTAATCAACTGAGAATAGGTAGAATCTTACCCAAGTATTGGTAGATACTGACTAATCAACTAATAATATGGTAGAATCTTACTCAAGTATTGGTAGATACTGACTAAACAACTGGAATAAGGTAAAATCTTACTCAAGTATTGGTAGATACTGACTAATCAACTAAGAATATGGTAGAATCTTACTCAAGTATTGGTAGATACTGACTAATCATAAAGAATAAGGTAGAATCTAACACCAGTATTGGTAGATACAGACTAATGAACGAGAACATGGTAGATTCTTACCCACGTATTGGTAGATACTGACTGATCAACTAGAACATGGTAGAATCTAACCCAAGTATTGGTAGATACTGACTAATCAACTAGAATATGGTAGAATCTACCCAAGTATTGGTAGATACTGACTAATCAACAAGAATAATATAGAATCTTACCCAAGTATTGGTAGATACTGACTAATCAACTAGAATATGGTAGAATCTTACCCAAGTATTGGTAGATACTGACTAATCAACTAGAATATGGTAGAATCTAGAATATGGTAGAATCTTCAAGTATTGGTAGATACTGACTAATCAACTAGAATATGGTAGAATCTTATCTTACCAAAGTATTGGTAGATACTGACTAATCAACTAAGAATATGGTAGAATCTTACAAGTATTGGTAGATACTGACTAAGCAACTAGAATATGGTATAATCTAACCCAAGTATTGGTAGATACTGACTAATCAACTAGAATATGGTAGAATCTAACCCAAGTATTGGTAGATACTGAATAATCAACTAGAATATGGTAGAATCTAACCCAAGTATTGGTAGATACTGACTAATCAACTAGAATATGGTAGAATCTACCCAAGTATTGGTAGATACTGACTAATCAACTAAGAATATGGTAGAATCTTACCCAAGTATTGGTAGATACTGACTAATCAACTAGAATATGGTAGAATCTTACCCAAGTATTGGTAGATACTGACTAATCAACTAGAATATGGTAGAATCTTACCCAAGTATTGGTAGATACTGACTAATCAACTAGAATATGGTAGAATCTTACTCAAGTATTGGTAGATACTGACTAATCAACTGAAGAATATGGTAGAATCTTACCCAAGTATTGGTAGATACTGACTAATCAACTAAGAATATGGTAGAATCTAACCCAAGTATTGGTAGATACTGACTAATCAACTAGAATGGTAGAATCTAACCCAAGTATTGGTAGATACTGACTAATCAACTAGAATATGGTAGAATCTACTCAAGTATTGGTAGATACTGACTAATCAACTAGAATATGGTAGAATCTGCCAAAGTATTGGTAGATACTGACTAATCAACTAGAATATGGTAGAATCTTGCTCAAGTATTGGTAGATACTGACTAATCAACTAGAATATGGTAGAATCTAACCCAAGTATTGGTAGATACTGACTAATCAACTAGAATATGGTAGAATCTTACACAAGTATTGGTAGATACTGACTAATCAACTAAGAATATGGTAGAATCTTACTCAAGTATTGGTAGATACTGACTAATCAACTAAAATATGGTAGAATCTTACCAAGTATTGGTAGATACTGACTAATCAAATAAGAATATGGTAGAATCTTAACCAAGTATTGGTAGATACTGACTAAGACAACTAGAATATGGTAGAATCTAACCCAAGTATTGGTAGATACTGACTAATCAACTAGAATATGGTAGAATCTAACCCAAGTATTGGTAGATACTGACTAATCAACTAGAATATGGTAGAATCTTACCCAAGTATTGGTAGATACTGACTAATCAACTAGAATATGGTAGAATCTTACTCAAGTATTGGTAGATACTGACTAATCAACTAGAATATGGTAGAATCTTACTCAAGTATTGGTAGATACTGACTAATCAACTAGAATATGGTAGAATCTTACTCAAGTATTGGTAGATACTGACTAATCAACTAAGAATATGGTAGAATCTTACTCAAGTATTGGTAGATACTGACTAATCAACTAGAATATGGTAGAATCTTACCCAAGTATTGGTAGATACTGACTAATCAACTAGAATATGGTAGAATCTAATAACTAGAATATGGTATTGGTAGATACTGACTAATCAACTAGAATATGGTAGAATCTAACCCAAGTATTGGTAGATACTGACTAATCAACTAGAATATGGTAGAATCTACCCAAGTATTGGTAGATACTGACTAATCAACAAGAATAAAATAGAATCTTAATCAAGTATTGGTAGATACTGACTAATCAACTAGAATATGGTAGAATCTTACCCAAGTATTGGTAGATACTGACTAATCAACTAAGAATATGGTAGAATCTTACTCAAGTATTGGTAGATACTGACTAATCAACTAGAAATATGGTAGAATCTTACTCAAGTATTGGTAGATACTGACTAATCAACTAAGAATATGGTAGAATCTTACTTAAAGTATTGGTAGATACTGACTAATCAACTAGAATATGGTAGAATCTACCCACAGTATTGGTAGATACTGACTAATCAACTAGAACATGGTAGAATCTAACCCAAGTATTGGTAGATACTGACTAATCAACTAGAATATGGAAGAATCTTACAAAAGTATTGGTAGATACTGGTTAATCAACTAAGAATATGGTAGAATCTTACCAAGTATTGGTAGATACTGACTAATCAACTATAGAATATGGTAGAATCTTACTCAAGTATTGGTAGATACTGACTAATCAACTAGAATATGGTAGAATCTTACCAAGTATTGGTAGATACTGACTAATCAACTAAGAATATGGTAGAATCTTACTCAAGTATTGGTAGATACTGACTAATCAACTAGAATATGGTAGAATCTTACTCAAATATTGGTAGATAC
>NW_027467890.1:0-48995 GCF_004210375.1 Tachypleus tridentatus
TAGTCTAAATTTACATGTTCTTAAAGTGTTTTTTTGCTGCTTTTTTACCATTTTACAAGAATTAATTTACTGGTTTTACAGTGTGTTACAAGAATTCGTCTTTTAGACCGGTTTTAATCGTTTTTGTGTCAATTTGCTGGTTTATAAAGTGTTTTTTTCTGCAATTTTTGTTTTCACCATTTTATAAGAATTGTTCTTTTTAGACCAGTTTTAAGCATTTCTAGTCTAAATTTACATGTTCTTAAAGTTTTTTTTTTTTTTTTACCATTTTACAAGAATAAATTTACTGGTTTTACACTGTTTTACAAGAATTGTTCTTTTAGACCAGTTTTAAGCATTTCTAGTCTAAATTTACATGTTCTTAAAGTGTTTTTTTTGCTGTTTTCACCATTTTACAAGAATTAATTTACTGGTTTTTTATAGTGTGTTTACAAGAATTCGTCTTTTAGACCGGTTTTAATCGTTTTTGTGTCAATTTACTGGTTTTAAAGTGTTTTTCTGCTGTTTTCACCATTTTATAAGAATTGTTCTTTTTAGACCAATTTTAAGCATTTCTAGTCGAAATTTACATGATCTTAAAGTGTTTTTTTTCTGTTGTAAGAATTTTCAGTTTTAACCATAGTCTAAATTTACAACACAGTTTTACAAGAATTGTTTTTAGACCAGTTTTAAGCATTTCTAGTCTAAATTTACATGTTCTTAAAGTGTTTTTTGCTGTTTTTACCATTTTACAAGAATAAATTTACTGGTTTTACACTGTGTTACAAGAATTCTTCTTTTAGACCGGTTTTAAAGCATTTGTAGTCTCAAATTCTAGTTGTTACTGTGTTTTAATGGAGTTTTAAGCGTTTCACAAGAATTCGTCTTTGAGACCGGTTTTAATCGTTTTTGTGTCAATTTACTGGTTTTAAAGTGTTTCAATTTCACCTGGTTTTAGACCAAAAGTGTTTTACATGATCTTAAAGTGCTGTTTTCACCATTTTATAAGAATTGTTACTTTTAGACCAATTTTAAGCATTTCTAGTCGAAATTTACATGATCTTAAAGTGTTTTTTTGCTGTTTTCACCATTTTTTACACAGTTTTACAAGAATTGTTGTCTTTTAGACCAGTTTGTTCTTAAAGTTTCATTTCCACTGTTTTACCATTTTACCATTTGTCAATAAATTTACAAGTTTTCACCATTTTTAAGAATTGTTCTTTTAGACCAGTTTTAAGCATTTCTAGTCTAAATTTACATGTTCTTAAAGTGTTTTTTTGCTGTTTTCACCATTTTACAAGAATTGTTCTTTTAGACCAGTTTTAAGCATTTCTAGTCTAAATTTACATGTTCTTAAAGTGTTTTTTGTTGTTTTACCATTTTATTGATCTTAAAGTGTTTTCACTGTTTTACAAGAATTGTTCTTTTAGACCAGTTTTAAGCATTTGTAGTCTAAATTTACATGTTCTTAAAGTGTTTTTTGCTGTTTTGCTGTTTTACAAGAATGTTTAGACCGGTTTTAAGCATTTTTAGTCGAAATTTACATGGTTCTTAAAGTGTTTTAATGCTGTTTTCACCATTTTATAAGAATTGTTTTTTTAGACCAATTTTAAGCATTTCTAGTCGAAATTTACATGATCTTAAAGTGTTTTTCTGCTGTTTTCACCATTTTACAAGAATTGTTCTTTTAGACCAGTTTTAAGCATTTCTAGTCTAAATTTACATGTTCTTAAAGTGTTTTTTTGCTGTTTTTACCATTTTACAAGAATAAATTTACTGGTTTTACACTGTTTTACAAGAATTGTTCTTTTAGACCGGTTTAAAGCATTTGTAGTCTCAAATTCCTAGTTGTTACTGTGTTTTAATGGAGTTTTAAGCGTTTCACAAGAATTCGTCTTTGAGACCGGTTTTAATCGTTTTTTGTGTCAATTTGCTGGTTTTTAAAGTGTTTTTCTGCTGTTTTCACCATTTTATAAGAATTGTACTTTTAGACCAATTTTAAGCATTTCTAGTCGAAATTTACATGATCTTAAAGTGTTTTTTTGCTGTTTTCACCATTTTACAAGAATTGTTCTTTTAGACCAGTTTTAAGCATTTCTAGTCGAAATTTACATGTTCTTAAAGTGTTTTTTTGCTGTTTTTACCATTTTACAAGAATAAATTTACTGGTTTTTACACAGTTTTACAAGAATTGTTGTTTTAGACCAGTTTTAAGCATTTCTAGTCTAAATTTACATGTTCTTAAAGTGTTTTTTTGCTGTTTTACCATTTTACAAGAATAAATTTACTGGTTTTACAGTGTGTTACAAGAATTCGTCTTTTAGACCGGTTTTAAGCGTTTTTTGTGTCAATTTCTAGTTTTAAAGTGTTTTTCTGCTGTTTTCACCATTTTATAAGAATTGTTCTTTTAGACCAGTTTTAAGCATTTCTAGTCTAAATTTACATGATTTTAAAGTGTTTTTTTGCTGTTTTCACCATTTTATTTTACAAGACCAGTTTTAAGCATTTCTAGTAAATTTACACAGTTTTTTAGTTTTAAGAATTGTTGTTTTAGACCAGTTTTAAGCATTTCTAGTCTAAATTTACATGTTCTTAAAGTGTTTTTTTGCTGTTTTACCATTTTACAAGAATTAATTTACTGGTTTTGTTAGTGTGTTTACAAGAATTGTTCTGTGTTTTAATCGAATTCGTTTTAATCGGTTTTAATCGTTTTTTGTGTCAATTTGCTGGTTTTAAAGTGTTTTAATGCTGTTTTCACCATTTTATAAGAATTGTTCTTTTAGACCAATTTTAAGCATTTCTAGTCGAAATTTACATGATCTTAAAGTGTTTTTTTGCTGTTTTCACCATTTTACAAGAATTGTTCTTTTAGACCAGTTTTAAGCATTTCTAGTCTAAATTTACATGTTCTTAAAGTGTTTTTTTGCTGTTTTTACCATTTTACAAGAATAAATTTACTGGTTTTTACACAGTTTTACAAGAATTGTTGTTTTAGACCAGTTTTAAGCATTTCTAGTCTAAATTTACATGTTCTTAAAGTGTTTTTTTGCTGTTTTACCATTTTACAAGAATAAATTTACTGGTTTTACACTGTGTTACAAGAATTCTTCTCTTTAGACCGGTTTTAAGTCTAGACCAATTTTAAATTTCTAGTCGAAATTTACATGATCTAGTTGTTATTTTTGTTTTGTCAAGAATTCGTCTTTTAGACCGGTTTTAATCGTGTTTTTTGTGTCAATTTACAGTTTTGCATTTTTCGAATCGTTTTTGTTCAATTTGCTGTGTTTTTCTGCTGTTTTCACCATTTTATAAGAATTGTTCTTTTAGACCAGTTTTAAGCATTTCTAGTCTAAATTTACATGTTCTTAAAGTGTTTTTTTTGAATTTTTTTTTACCATTTTACAAGAATAAATTTACTGTTTTTTTACACAGTTTTTTTTTACAAGAATTGTTATTTTAGACCAGTTTTAAGCATTTCTAGTCTAAATTTACATGTTCTTAAAGTGTTTTAATGCTGTTTTCACCATTTTACAAGAATTGTTCTTTTAGACCAGTTTTAAGCATTTCTAGTCGAAATTTACATGTTCTTAAAGTGTTTTTTTGCTGTTTTCACCATTTTACAAGAATTTACTTCTTTACAAGACCAGTTTTAAGGATTTCTAGTCGAAATTTACATGTTCTTAAAGTGTTTTTCTGCTGTTTTCACCATTTTACAAGAATTGTTCTTTTAGACCAGTTTTAAGCATTTCTAGTCGAAATTTACATGTTCTTAAAGTGTTTTTTTGCTGTTTTCACCATTTTACAAGAATAAATTTACTGGTTTTTACACAGTTTTACAAGAATTGTTGTTTTAGACCAGTTTTAAGCATTTCTAGTCTAAATTTACATGTTCTTAAAGTGTTTTTTTGCTGTTTTCACCATTTTACAAGAATAAATTAACTGGTTTTTACACTGTTTCACAAGAATTCGTCTTTTAGACCGGTTTAAAGCATTTGTAGTCTCAAATTCCTAGTTGTTACTGTGTTTTAATGGAGTTTTAAGCGTTTCACAGGAATTCGTCTTTGAGACCGGTTTTAATCGTTTTTTGTGTCAATTTACTGGTTTTTAAAGTGTTTTAATGCTGTTTTCACCATTTTATAAGAATTGTACTTTTAAGACCAATTTTAAGCATTTCTAGTCGAAATTTACATGATCTTAAAGTGTTTTTCTGCTGTTTTCACCATTTTACAAGAATTGTTCTTTTAGACCAGTTTTAAGCATTTCTAGTCTAAATTTACATGTTCTTAAAGTGTTTTTTTGCTGTTTTTACCATTTTACAAGAATAAATTTACTGGTTTTTACACTGTGTTACAAGAATTCGTCTTTTAGACCGGTTTAAAGCATTTGTAGTGTCAAATTCCAAGTTGTTACTGTGTTTTAATGGAGTTTTAAGCGTTTCACAAGAATTCGTCTTTGAGACCGGTTTTAATCGTTTTTTGTGTCAATTTGCTGGTTTTAAAAGTGTTTTTCTGCTGTTTTCACCATTTTATAAGAATTGTACTTTTAGACCAATTTTAAGCATTTCTAGTCGAAATTTACATGATCTTAAAGTGTTTTTTTGCTGTTTTTACCATTTTACAAGAATTAATTTACCATTTTACAAGAATTGTTGTTTTAGACCAGTTTTAAGCATTTCTAGTCTAAATTTACATGTTCTTAAAGTGTTTTTTTTTTTGCTGTTTTACCATTTTACAAGAATTAATTTACTGGTTTTTACAGTGTCTTACAAGAATTCGTCTTTTAGATCGGTTTTAATCGTTTTTTGTGTCAATTTGCTGGTTTATAAAGTGTTTTTCTGCTGTTTTCACCATTTTATAAGAATTGTTATTTTAGACCAGTTTTAAGCATTTCTAGTCTAAATTTACATGTTCTTAAAGTGTTTTTTTGCTTTTTTTACCATTTTACAAGAATAAATTTACTGGTTTTTACACAGTTTTACAAGAATTGTTGTTTTAGACCAGTTTTAAGCATTTCTAGTCTAAATTTACATGTTCTTAAAGTGTTTTTTTTGCTGTTTTCACCATTTTACAAGAATTAATTTACTGGTTTTTATAGTGTGTTACAAGAATTCGTCTTTTAGATCGGTTTTAATCGTTTTTTGTGTCAATTTGCTGGTTTATCAAGTGTTTTTCTGCTGTTTTCACCATTTTATAAGAATTGTTCTTTTAGACCAATTTTAAGCATTTCTAGTCGAAATTTACATGATCTTAAAGTGTTTTTTTGCTGTTTTCTACATTTTACAAGAATTGTTATTTTAGACCAGTTTTAAGCATTTCTAGTCTAAATTTACATGTTCTTAAAGTGTTTTTTTGCTGTTTTACCATTTTACAAGAATAAATTTACTGATTTTACACAGTTTTACAAGAATTGTTGTTTTAGACCAGTTTTAAGCATTTCTAGTCTAAATTTACATGTTCTTAAAGTGTTTTTTTTGCTGTTTTACCATTTAACAAGAATTAATT
Organism: Tachypleus tridentatus; assembly: GCF_004210375.1. Classification (NCBI taxonomy): domain Eukaryota; kingdom Metazoa; phylum Arthropoda; class Merostomata; order Xiphosura; family Limulidae; genus Tachypleus; species Tachypleus tridentatus. The sequence continues at coordinate 5,481 of NW_027467890.1, forward strand.
TACTGGTTTTACAGTGTCTTACAAGAATTCGTCTTTTAGATCGGTTTTAATCATTTTTTGTGTCAATTTGCTAGTCTATAAAGTGTTTTTCTGCTGTTTTCACCATTTTATAAGAATTGTTATTTTAGACCAGTTTTAAGCATTTCTAGTCTAAATTTACATGTTCTTAAAGTGTTTTTTTGCTTTTTTTACCATTTTACAAGAATAAATTTACTGGTTTTACACAGTTTTACAAGAATTGTTGTTTTAGACCAGTTTTAAGCATTTCTAGTCTAAATTTACATGTTCTTAAAGTGTTTTTTTTGCTGTTTTCACCATTTTACAAGAATTAATTTACTGGTTTTTATAGTGTGTTACAGGAATTCGTCTTTTAGATCGGTTTTAATCGTTTTTTGTGTCAATTTGCTGGTTTATCAAGTGTTTTTCTGCTGTTTTCACCATTTTATAAGAATTGTTCTTTTAGACCAATTTTAAGCATTTCTAGTCGAAATTTACATGATCTTAAAGTGTTTTTTTGCTGTTTTCACCATTTTACAAGAATTGTTATTTTAGACCAGTTTTAAGCATTTCTAGTCTAAATTTACATGTTCTTAAAGTGTTTTTTTGCTGTTTTTACACCATTTTACAAGAACAAGCATTTCTAGTCTAAAAATTTACTGGTTTTACACTGTTTTTACAAGAATTCTTCTTTTAGACCGGTTTAAAGCATTTGTAGTCTCAAATTCCTAGTTGTTACTGTGTTTTAATGGAGTTTTAAGCGTTTCACAGGAATTCGTCTTTGAGACCGGTTTTAATCGTTTTTTGTGTCAATTTACTGGTTTTTAAAGTGTTTTAATGCTGTTTTCACCATTTTATAAGAATTGTACTTTTAAGACCAATTTTAAGCATTTCTAGTCGAAATTTACATGATCTTAAAGTGTTTTTTTGCTGTTTTCACCATTTTACAAGAATTGTTTTTTAGACCATTTTACAGAAATTTACATGTTCTTAAATTTTTTTGCTGTTTTACCATTTTACAAGAAGTTTTACAGTTTTACAGAATTGTTGTTTTAGACCAGTTTTAAGCATTTCTAGTCTAAATTTACATGTTCTTAAAGTGTTTTTTTTGCTGTTTTACCATTTTACAAGAATAAATTTACTGGTTTTACACTGTGTTACAAGAATTCTTCTTTTAGACCGGTTTAAAGCATTTGTAGTGTCAGTGTTTTACTGTGTTTTAAGAGCGTTTCACAAGAATTCGTCTTTGAGACCGGTTTTAAGCATTTTTTGTGTCTAATTTACTGGTTTTAAAGTGTTTTTTTGCTGTTTTCACCATTTTACAAGAATTGTTGTTTTAGACCAGTTTTAAGCATTTCTAGTCTAAATTTACATGTTCTTAAAGTGTTTTTTTTGCTGTTTTACCATTTTACAAGAATTAATTTACTGGGTTTTACAGTGTTTACAAGAATTCGTCTTTTAGATCGGTTTTAATCAGTTTTTTTGTGTCAATTTACTGGTTTAATCGTTTTTTTTGTGTTTTTCATTTTAAAGAATAAATTTACTGTTTTCACCATTTTATAAGAATTGTTGTTTTAGACCAGTTTTAAGCATTTCTAGTCTAAATTTACATGTTCTTAAAGTGTTTTTTTGCTGTTTTTACCATTTTGTACTGGTTTTACCAGTTTACAAGAATTGTTGTTTTAGACCAGTTTTAAGCATTTCTAGTCTAAATTTACATGTTCTTAAAGTGTTTTTTTGCTGTTTTCACCATTTTACAAGAATTAATTTACTGGTTTTCAGTGTTTACAAGAACGTCTTTTAGATCGGTTTTAATCGTTTTTTGTGTCAATTTGCTGGTTTTTAAAGTGTTTTTCTGCTGTTTTCACCATTTTATAAGAATTGTTCTTTTAGACCAATTTTAAGCATTTCTAGTCGAAATTTACATGATCTTAAAGTGTTTTTTTGCTGTTTTCACCATTTTACAAGAATTGTTTTTTTAGACCAATTTTAAGCATTTCTAGTCGAAATTTACATGTTCTTAAAGTGTTTTTTTGCTGTTTTTACCATTTTACAAGAATAAATTTACTGGTTTTTACACAGTTTTACATGAATTGTTGTTTTAGACCAGTTTTAAGCATTTCTAGTCTAAATTTACATGTTCTTAAAGTGTTTTTTTGCTGTTTTTACCATTTTACAAGAATAAATTTACTGGTTATTACACTGTGTTACAAGAATTCTTCTTTTAGACCGGTTTAAAGCATTTGTAGTCTCAAATTCCTAGTTGTTACTGTGTTTTAATGGAGTTTTAAGCGTTTCACAAGAATTCGTCTTTGAGACCGGTTTTAATCGTTTTTTGTGTCAATTTACTGGTTTTTAAAGTGTTTTAATGCTGTTTTCACCATTTTATAAGAATTGTACTTTTAAGACCAATTTTAAGCATTTCTAGTCGAAATTTACATGATCTTAAAGTGTTTTTCTGCTGTTTTCACCATTTTACAAGAATTGTTCTTTTAGACCAGTTTTAAGAATTTCTAGTCTAAATTTACATGTTCTTAAAGTGTTTTTTTGCTGTTTTTACCATTTTACAAGAATAAATTTACTGGTTTTTACACTGTGTTACAAGAATTCGTCTTTTAGACCGGTTTAAAGCATTTGTAGTGTCAAATTCCAAGTTGTTACTGTGTTTTAATGGAGTTTTAAGCGTTTCACAAGAATTCGTCTTTGAGACCGGTTTTAATCGTTTTTTGTGTCAATTTGCTGGTTTTAAAAGTGTTTTTCTGCTGTTTTCACCATTTTATAAGAATTGTACTTTTAGACCAATTTTAAGCATTTCTAGTCGAAATTTACATGATCTTAAAGAATTTTTTACTGTGTTTTCACATTTTACAAGAATTGTTGTTTTAGACCAGTTTTAAGCATTTCTAGTCTAAATTTACATGTTCTTAAAGTGTTTTTTTGCTGTTTTTACCATTTTACAAGAATTAATTTACTGGTTTTTACAGTGTGTTACAAGAATTCGTCTTTTAGATCGGTTTTAATCGTCTTTTGTGTCAATTTGCTGGTTTATAAAGTGTTTTTCTGCTGTTTTCACCATTTTACAAGAATTGTTGTTTTAGACCAGTTTTAAGCATTTCTAGTCTAAATTTACATGTTCTTAAAGTGTTTTTTTGCTGTTTTTACCATTTAACAAGAATTAATTTACTGGTTTTTACAGTGTCTTACAAGAATTCGTCTTTTAGATCGGTTTTAATCGTTTTTTGTGTCAATTTGCTGGTTTATAAAGTGTTTTTCTGCTGTTTTCACCATTTTATAAGAATTGTTATTTTAGACCAGTTTTAAGCATTTCTAGTCTAAATTTACATGTTCTTAAAGTGTTTTTTTGTTTTTTTTACCATTTTACAAGAATAAATTTACTGGTTTTTACACAGTTTTACAAGAATTGTTGTTTTAGACCAGTTTTAAGCATTTCTAGTCTAAATTTACATGTTCTTAAAGTGTTTTTTTGCTGTTTTCACCATTTTACAAGAATTAATTTACTGGTTTTATAGTGTGTTACAAGAATTCGTCTTTTAGATCGGTTTTAATCGTTTTTTGTGTCAATTTGCTGGTTTATCAAGTGTTTTTCTGCTGTTTTCACCATTTTATAAGAATTGTTCTTTTAGACCAATTTTAAGCATTTCTAGTCGAAATTTACATGATCTTAAAGTGTTTTTTTGCTGTTTTCTACATTTTACAAGAATTGTTATTTTAGACCAGTTTTAAGCATTTCTAGTCTAAATTTACATGTTCTTAAAGTGTTTTTTTGCTGTTTTTACCATTTTACAAGAATAAATTTACTGATTTTTACACAGTTTTACAAGAATTGTTGTTTTAGACCAGTTTTAAGCATTTCTAGTCTAAATTTACATGTTCTTAAAGTGTTTTTTTGCTGTTTTTACCATTTAACAAGAATTAATTTACTGGTTTTTACAGTGTCTTACAAGAATTCGTCTTTTAGATCGGTTTTAATCGTTTTTTGTGTCAATTTGCTAGTCTATAAAGTGTTTTTCTGCTGTTTTCACCATTTTATAAGAATTGTTATTTTAGACCAGTTTTAAGCATTTCTAGTCTAAATTTACATGTTCTTAAAGTGTTTTTTTGCTTTTTTTACCATTTTACAAGAATAAATTTACTGGTTTTTACACAGTTTTACAAGAATTGTTGTTTTAGACCAGTTTTAAGCATTTCTAGTCTAAATTTACATGTTCTTAAAGTGTTTTTTTTTGCTTTTTTCACCTTTTTAAAAGAATAAATTTACTGGTTTTATAGTGTGTTACAAGAATTCGTCTTTTAGATCGGTTTTAATCGTTTTTTGTGTCAATTTGCTGGTTTTTAAAGTGTTTTTCTGCTGTTTTCACCATTTTATAAGAATTGTTCTTTTAGACCAATTTTAAGCATTTCTAGTCGAAATTTACATGATCTTAAAGTGTTTTTTTGCTGTTTTCACCATTTTACAAGAATTGTTATTTTAGACCAGTTTTAAGCATTTCTAGTCTAAATTTACATGTTCTTAAAGTGTTTTTTTTTGTTGTTTTACCATTTTACAAGAATAAATTTACTGGTTTTTACACAGTTTTACATGAATTGTTGTTTTAGACCAGTTTTAAGCATTTCTAGTCTAAATTTACATGTTCTTAAAGTGTTTTTTTGCTGTTTTTACCATTTTACAAGAATAAATTTACTGGTTATTACACTGTGTTACAAGAATTCTTCTTTTAGACCGGTTTAAAGCATTTGTAGTCTCAAATTCCTAGTTGTTACTGTGTTTTAATGGAGTTTTAAGCGTTTCACAAGAATTCGTCTTTGAGACCGGTTTTAATCGTTTTTTGTGTCAATTTGCTGGTTTTTAAAGTGTTTTAATGCTGTTTTCACCATTTTATAAGAATTGTACTTTTAGACCAATTTTAAGCATTTCTAGTCGAAATTTACATGATCTTAAAGTGTTTTTTTGCTGTTTTCACCATTTTACAAGAATTGTTCTTTTAGACCAATTTTAAGCATTTCTAGTCGAAATTTACATGTTCTTAAAGTGTTTTTTTTGCTGTTTTCACCATTTTGAATTTTACCATTTTTATTTAAGATCTTAAAGTGTTTTTTGCTGTTTTCACCATTTTACAAGAATTGTTTTTTTAGACCAATTTTAAGCATTTCTAGTCGAAATTTACATGTTCTTAAATGTTTTTTTGCTGTTTTTACCATTTTACAAGAATAAATTTACTGGTTTTTACACAGTTTTACATGAATTGTTGTTTTAGACCAGTTTTAAGCATTTCTAGTCTAAATTTACATGTTCTTAAAGTGTTTTTTTGCTGTTTTTACCATTTTACAAGAATAAATTTACTGGTTATTACACTGTGTTACAAGAATTCTTCTTTTAGACCGGTTTAAAGCATTTGTAGTCTCAAATTCCTAGTTGTTACTGTGTTTTAATGGAGTTTTAAGCGTTTCACAAGAATTCGTCTTTGAGACCGGTTTTAATCGTTTTTTGTGTCAATTTACTGGTTTTTAAAGTGTTTTAATGCTGTTTTCACCATTTTATAAGAATTGTACTTTTAGACCAATTTTAAGCATTTCTAGTCGAAATTTACATGATCTTAAAGTGTTTTTTTGCTGTTTTCACCATTTTACAAGAATTGTTTTTTTAGACCAATTTTAAGTAAATTTACATGTTCTTAAAGTGTTTTTTTGCTGTTTTTACCATTTTTTTTACAAGAATTGTTGTTTTAGACCAGTTTTAAGCATTTCTAGTCTAAATTTACATGTTCTTAAAGTGTTTTTTTGCTGTTTTCACCATTTTGTTTTTTTTAGACCAATTGTTCTTTTTTTAAGTAAATTTTTTACATGTTCTTAAAGTGTTTTTCTGCTGTTTTCACCATTTTATAAGAATTGTTTTAGACCAGTTTTAAGCATTTCTAGTCGAAATTTACATGATCTTAAAGTGTTTTTCTGCTGTTTTCACCATTTTACAAGAATTGTTCTTTTAGACCAGTTTTAAGCATTTCTAGTCGAAATTTACATGTTCTTAAAGTGTTTTTTTGCTGTTTTCACCATTTTACAAGAATAAATTAACTGGTTTTTACACTGTTTCACAAGAATTCGTCTTTTAGACCGGTTTAAAGCATTTGTAGTCTCAAATTCCTAGTTGTTACTGTGTTTTAATGGAGTTTTAAGCGTTTCACAGGAATTCGTCTTTGAGACCGGTTTTAATCGTTTTTTGTGTCAATTTACTGGTTTTTAAAGTGTTTTAATGCTGTTTTCACCATTTTATAAGAATTGTACTTTTAAGACCAATTTTAAGCATTTCTAGTCGAAATTTACATGATCTTAAAGTGTTTTTCTGCTGTTTTCACTATTTTACAAGAATTGTTCTTTTAGACCAGTTTTAAGAATTTCTAGTCTAAATTTACATATTCTTAAAGTGTTTTTTTGCTGTTTTTACCATTTTACAAGAATAAATTTACTGGTTTTTACACTGTGTTACAAGAATTCGTCTTTTAGACCGGTTTAAAGCATTTGTAGTGTCAAATTCCAAGTTGTTACTGTGTTTTAATGGAGTTTTAAGCGTTTCACAAGAATTCGTCTTTGAGACCGGTTTTAATCGTTTTTTGTGTCAATTTGCTGGTTTTAAAAGTGTTTTTCTGCTGTTTTCACCATTTTATAAGAATTGTACTTTTAGACCAATTTTAAGCATTTCTAGTCGAAATTTACATGATCGTAAAGTGTTTTTTTGCTGTTTTCTCCATTTTACAAGAATTGTTGTTTTAGACCAGTTTTAAGCATTTCTAGTCTAAATTTACATGATCTTAAAGTGATTTTTGGCTGTTTTTACCATTTTACAAGAATTAATTTACTGGTTTTTACAGTGTGTTACAAGAATTCGTCTTTTAGATCGGTTTTAATCGTCTGGTTTATAAAGTGTTTTTTGTGTCAATTTGCTGGTTTATAAAGTGTTTTTCTGCTGTTTTCACCATTTTACAAGAATTGTTGTTTTAGACCAGTTTTAAGCATTTCTAGTCTAAATTTACATGTTCTTAAAGTGTTTTTTTTGCTGTTTTCACCATTTTACAAGAATTAATTTACTGGTTTTTATAGTGTGTTACAGGAATTCGTCTTTTAGATCGGTTTTAATCGTTTTTTGTGTCAATTTGCTGGTTTATAAAGTGTTTTTCTGCTGTTTTCACCATTTTATAAGAATTGTTCTTTTAGACCAGTTTTAAGCATTTCTAGTCGAAATTTACATGATCTTAAAGTGTTTTTTTGCTGTTTTCTACATTTTACAAGAATTGTTATTTTAGACCAGTTTTAAGCATTTCTAGTCTAAATTTACATGTTCTTAAAGTGTTTTTTTTGCTGTTTTTACCATTTTACAAGAATAAATTTACTGGTTTTACACAGTTTTACAAGAATTGTTGTTTTAGACCAGTTTTAAGCATTTCTAGTCTAAATTTACATGTTCTTAAAGTGTTTTTTTTGCTGTTTTTACCATTTAACAAGAATTAATTTACTGGTTTTTACAGTGTCTTACAAGAATTCGTCTTTTAGATCGGTTTTAATCGTTTTTTGTGTCAATTTGCTGGTTTATAAAGTGTTTTTCTGCTGTTTTCACCATTTTATAAGAATTGTTATTTTAGACCAGTTTTAAGCATTTCTAGTCTAAATTTACATGTTCTTAAAGTGTTTTTTTGCTTTTTTTACCATTTTACAAGAATAAATTTACTGGTTTTTACACAGTTTTACAAGAATTGTTGTTTTAGACCAGTTTTAAGCATTTCTAGTCTAAATTTACATGTTCTTAAAGTGTTTTTTTTGCTGTTTTCACCATTTTACAAGAATTAATTTACTGGTTTTTATAGTGTGTTACAGGAATTCGTCTTTTAGATCGGTTTTAATCGTTTTTTGTGTCAATTTGCTGGTTTATCAAGTGTTTTCTGCTGTTTTCACCATTTTATAAGAATTGTTCTTTTAGACCAATTTTAAGCATTTCTAGTCGAAATTTACATGATCTTAAAGTGTTTTTTTGCTGTTTTCTACATTTTACAAGAATTGTTATTTTAGACCAGTTTTAAGCATTTCTAGTCTAAATTTACATGTTCTTAAAGTGTTTTTTTGCTGTTTTTACCATTTTACAAGAATAAATTTACTGATTTTTACACAGTTTTACAAGAATTGTTGTTTTAGACCAGTTTTAAGCATTTCTAGTCTAAATTTACATGTTCTTAAAGTGTTTTTTTGCTGTTTTTACCATTTAACAAGAATTAATTTACTGGTTTTTACAGTGTCTTACAAGAATTCGTCTTTTAGATCGGTTTTAATCGTTTTTTGTGTCAATTTGCTAGTCTATAAAGTGTTTTTCTGCTGTTTTCACCATTTTATAAGAATTGTTATTTTAGACCAGTTTTAAGCATTTCTAGTCTAAATTTACATGTTCTTAAAGTGTTTTTTTGCTTTTTTTACCATTTTACAAGAATAAATTTACTGGTTTTTACACAGTTTTACAAGAATTGTTGTTTTAGACCAGTTTTAAGCATTTCTAGTCTAAATTTACATGTTCTTAAAGTGTTTTTTTGCTGTTTTCACCATTTTACAAGAATTAATTTACTGGTTTTTATAGTGTGTTACAGGAATTCGTCTTTTAGATCGGTTTTAATCGTTTTTTGTGTCAATTTGCTGGTTTATCAAGTGTTTTTCTGCTGTTTTCACCATTTTATAAGAATTGTTCTTTTAGACCAATTTTAAGCATTTCTAGTCGAAATTTACATGATCTTAAAGTGTTTTTTTGCTGTTTTCTACATTTTACAAGAATTGTTATTTTAGACCAGTTTTAAGCATTTCTAGTCTAAATTTACATGTTCTTAAAGTGTTTTTTTGTTTTACAAGAATTTTTACCATTTTACAAGAATAAATTTACTAGTTTTACACAGTTTTACAAGAATTGTTGTTTTAGACCAGTTTTAAGCATTTCTAGTCTAAATTTACATGTTCTTAAAGTGTTTTTTTGCTGTTTTTACCATTTAACAAGAATTAATTTACTGGTTTTTACAGTGTCTTACAAGAATTCGTCTTTTAGATCGGTTTTAATCGTTTTTTGTGTCAATTTGCTGGTTTTAAAGTGTTTTTCTGCTGTTTTCACCATTTTATAAGAATTGTTATTTTAGACCAGTTTTAAGCATTTCTAGTCTAAATTTACATGTTCTTAAAGCTGTTTTTACCATTTTACAAGAATAAATGTTTTTACCATTTTACAAGAATAAATTTACTGTTGTTTTCACCATTTTACAAGAATTAATTTACTGGTTTTTTTACACAGAATTGTTGTTTTAGACCAGTTTTAAGCATTTCTAGTCTAAATTTACATGTTCTTAAAGTGTTTTTTTGCTGTTTTCACCATTTTACAAGAATTGTTCTTTTAGACCAGTTTTAAGCATTTCTAGTCGAAATTTACATGTTCTTAAAGTGTTTTTCTGCTGTTTTCACCATTTTACAAGAATTGTTCTTTTAGACCAGTTTTAAGCATTTCTAGTCGAAATTTACATGTTCTTAAAGTGTTTTTCTGCTGTTTTCACCATTTTATAAGAATTGTTCTTTTAGACCAGTTTTAAGCATTTCTAGTCGAAATTTACATGTTCTTAAAGTGTTTTTTTGCTGTTTTTACCATTTTACAAGAATAAATTAACTGGTTTTTACACTGTTTCACAAGAATTCGTCTTTTAGACCGGTTTAAAGCATTTGTAGTCTCAAATTCCTAGTTGTTACTGTGTTTTAATGGAGTTTTAAGCGTTTCACAGGAATTCGTCTTTGAGACCGGTTTTAATCGTTTTTTGTGTCAATTTACTGGTTTTTAAAGTGTTTTAATGCTGTTTTCACCATTTTATAAGAATTGTACTTTTAGACCAATTTTAAGCATTTCTAGTCGAAATTTACATGATCTTAAAGTGTTTTTCTGCTGTTTTCACTATTTTACAAGAATTGTTCTTTTAGACCAGTTTTAAGAATTTCTAGTCTAAATTTACATATTCTTAAAGTGTTTTTTTGCTGTTTTTACCATTTTACAAGAATAAATTTACTGGTTTTTACACTGTGTTACAAGAATTCGTCTTTTAGACCGGTTTAAAGCATTTGTAGTGTCAAATTCAAGTTGTTACTGTGTTTTAATGGAGTTTTAAGCGTTTCACAAGAATTCGTCTTTGAGACCGGTTTTAATCGAATTTTTTTGTGTCAATTTGCTGGTTTTAAAAGTGTTTTTCTGCTGTTTTCACCATTTTATAAGAATTGTACTTTTAGACCAATTTTAAGCATTTCTAGTCGAAATTTACATGATCGTAAAGTGTTTTTTTGCTGTTTTCTCCATTTTACAAGAATTGTTGTTTTAGACCAGTTTTAAGCATTTCTAGTCTAAATTTACATGTTCTTAAAGTGTTTTTTTGCTGTTTTTACCATTTACAAGAATTAATTTACTGGTTTTTACAGTGTCTTACAAGAATTCGTCTTTTAGATCGGTTTTAATCGTTTTTTGTGTCAATTTGCTGGTTTATAAAGTGTTTTTCTGCTGTTTTCACCATTTTATAAGAATTGTTATTTTAGACCAGTTTTAAGCATTTCTAGTCTAAATTTACATGTTCTTAAAGTGTTTTTTTGTTTTTTTTACCATTTTACAAGAATAAATTTACTGGTTTTTACACAGTTTTACAAGAATTGTTGTTTTAGACCAGTTTTAAGCATTTCTAGTCTAAATTTACATGTTCTTAAAGTGTTTTTTTTGCTGTTTTCACCATTTTACAAGAATTAATTTACTGGTTTTTATAGTGTGTTACAGGAATTCGTCTTTTAGATCGGTTTTAATCGTTTTTTGTGTCAATTTGCTGGTTTATCAAGTGTTTTTCTGCTGTTTTCACCATTTTATAAGAATTGTTCTTTTAGACCAATTTTAAGCATTTCTAGTCGAAATTTACATGATCTTAAAGTGTTTTTTTGCTGTTTTCTACATTTTACAAGAATTGTTATTTTAGACCAGTTTTAAGCATTTCTAGTCTAAATTTACATGTTCTTAAAGTGTTTTTTTGCTGTTTTTACCATTTTACAAGAATAAATTTACTGTTTTTTACACAGTTTTACAAGAATTGTTGTTTTAGACCAGTTTTAAGCATTTCTAGTCTAAATTTACATGTTCTTAAAGTGTTTTTTTGCTGTTTTTACCATTTAACAAGAATTAATTTACTGGTTTTTACAGTGTCTTACAAGAATTCGTCTTTTAGATCGGTTTTAATCGTTTTTTGTGTCAATTTGCTAGTCTATAAAGTGTTTTTCTGCTGTTTTCACCATTTTATAAGAATTGTTATTTTAGACCAGTTTTAAGCATTTCTAGTCTAAATTTACATGTTCTTAAAGTGTTTTTTTGCTTTTTTTACCATTTTACAAGAATAAATTTACTGGTTTTTACACAGTTTTACAAGAATTGTTGTTTTAGACCAGTTTTAAGCATTTCTAGTCTAAATTTACATGTTCTTAAAGTGTTTTTTTTGCTGTTTTCACCATTTTACAAGAATTAATTTACTGGTTTTTATAGTGTGTTACAGGAATTCGTCTTTTAGATCGGTTTTAATCGTTTTTTGTGTCAATTTGCTGGTTTATCAAGTGTTTTTCTGCTGTTTTCACCATTTTATAAGAATTGTTCTTTTAGACCAATTTTAAGCATTTCTAGTCGAAATTTACATGATCTTAAAGTGTTTTTTTGCTGTTTTCTACATTTTACAAGAATTGTTATTTTAGACCAGTTTTAAGCATTTCTAGTCTAAATTTACATGTTCTTAAAGTGTTTTTTTGCTGTTTTTACCATTTTACAAGAATAAATTTACTGGATTTTTACACAGTTTTACAAGAATTGTTGTTTTAGACCAGTTTTAAGCATTTCTAGTCTAAATTTACATGTTCTTAAAGTGTTTTTTTGCTGTTTTTACCATTTAACAAGAATTAATTTACTGGTTTTTACAGTGTCTTACAAGAATTCGTCTTTTAGATCGGTTTTAATCGTTTTTTGTGTCAATTTGCTGGTTTATAAAGTGTTTTTCTGCTGTTTTCACCATTTTATAAGAATTGTTATTTTAGACCAGTTTTAAGCATTTCTAGTCTAAATTTACATGTTCTTAAAGTGTCTTTTTTTGTTTTTTTACCATTTTACAAGAATAAATTTACTGGTTTTACACAGTTTTACAAGAATTGTTGTTTTAGACCAGTTTTAAGCATTTCTAGTCTAAATTTACATGTTCTTAAAGTGTTTTTTTTGCTGTTTTACCATTTTACAAGAATTAATTTACTGGTTTTTACAGTGTGTTACAAGAATTCGTCTTTTAGATCGGTTTTAATCGTTTTTTGTGTCAATTTGCTGGTTTATAAAGTGTTTTTCTGCTGTTTTCACCATTTTACAAGAATTGTTGTTTTAGACCAGTTTTAAGCATTTCTAGTCTAAATTTACATGATCTTAAAGTGATTTTTGGCTGTTTTTACCATTTTACAAGAATTAATTTACTGGTTTTACAGCATTTACAAGAATTCGTCTTTTAGATCGGTTTTAAAGTGTTTTTTTGTGTCAATTTACTGGTTTATAAAGTGTTTTTCTGCTGTTTTCACCATTTTACAAGAATTGTTGTTTTAGACCAGTTTTAAGCATTTCTAGTCTAAATTTACATGTTCTTAAAGTGTTTTTTTGCTGTTTTTACCATTTTACAAGAATTAATTTACTGGTTTTTACAGTGTCTTACAAGAATTCGTCTTTTAGATCGGTTTTAATCGTTTTTTGTGTCAATTTGCTGGTTTATAAAGTGTTTTTCTGCTGTTTTCACCATTTTATAAGAATTGTTATTTTAGACCAGTTTTAAGCATTTCTAGTCTAAATTTACATGTTCTTAAAGTGTTTTTTTGTTTTTTTACTTTTTACACATTTTACAAGAATTGTTCTTTTAGACCAGTTTTAAGCATTTCTAGTCTAAATTTACATGTTCTTAAAGTGTTTTTTTTGTTTTCACCTGAATTTTTACCAGTTTTAACATTTCTAGTTTTACCATTTTACAAGAATAAATTTACTGGTTTTACAGTTTTAAGAATTGTTGTTTTAGACCAGTTTTAAGCATTTCTAGTCTAAATTTACATGTTCTTAAAGTGTTTTTTTGCTGTTTTTACCATTTTACAAGAATAAATTTACTGGTTTTTACACTGTTTTACAAGAATTCGTCTTTTAGACCGGTTTAAAGCATTTGTAGTCTCAAATTCCTAGTTGTTACTGTGTTTTAATGGAGTTTTAAGCGTTTCACAAGAATTCGTCTTTGAGACCGGTTTTAATCGTTTTTTGTGTCAATTTACTGGTTTTTAAAGTGTTTTAATGCTGTTTTCACCATTTTATAAGAATTGTACTTTTAGACCAATTTTAAGCATTTCTAGTCGAAATTTACATGATCTTAAAGTGTTTTTTTGCTGTTTTCACCATTTTACAAGAATTGTTCTTTTAGACCAGTTTTAAGCATTTCTAGTCTAAATTTACATGTTCTTAAAGTGTTTTTTTGCTGTTTTACCATTTTACAAGAATAAATTTACTGGTTTTACACTGTGTTACAAGAATTCGTCTTTTAGACCGGTTTAAAGCATTTGTAGTGTCAAATTCAAGTTGTTACTGTGTTTTAATGGAGTTTTAAGCGTTTTACAAGAATTCGTCTTTTAGACCGGTTTTAATCGTTTTTTGTGTCAATTTGCTGGTTTTTAAAGTGTTTTTCTGCTGTTTTCACCATTTTATAAGAATTGTACTTTTAGACCAATTTTAAGCATTTCTAGTCGAAATTTACATGATCGTAAAGTGTTTTTTTGCTGTTTTCTCCATTTTACAAGAATTGTTGTTTTAGACCAGTTTTAAGCATTTCTAGTCTAAATTTACATGTTCTTAAAGTTTTTTTTTGCTGTTTTTACCATTTTACAAGAATTAATTTACTGGTTTTTACAGTGTGTTACAAGAATTCGTCTTTTAGATCGGTTTTAATCGTTTTTTGTGTCAATTTGCTGGTTTATAAAGTGTTTTTCTGCTGTTTTCACCATTTTATAAGAATTGTTATTTTAGACCAGTTTTAAGCATTTCTAGTCTAAATTTACATGTTCTTAAAGTGTTTTTTGCTGTTTTTACCATTTTACAAGAATAAATTAACTGGTTTTTACACTGTTTTACAAGAATTGTTGTTTTAGACCAGTTTTAAAGCATTTTAGTCTAAGTCTCAAATTTCTAGTTGTTACTGTGTTTTAATGGAGTTTTAAGTGTTTTACAAGAATTCGTCTTTTAGACCGGTTTTAATCGTTTTTTGTGTCAATTTGCTGGTTTTTAAAGTGTTTTTCTGCTGTTTTCACCATTTTATAAGAATTGTTCTTTTAGACCAGTTTTAAGCATTTCTAGTCGAAATTTACATGATCTTAAAGTGTTTTTTTTTTGCTGTTTTCAAGAATTGTTATTTTAGACCATTTTACAAGAATTGTTCTTAAAGTGTTTTTTTTTAGACCAGTTTTAAGCATTTCTAGTCTAGAATTTACATGTTCTTAAAGTGTTCTTTTTTTTTGTTTTTACCATTTTACAAGAATTAATTTACTGGTTTTACAGTGTTTACAAGAATTTGTCTTTTAGACCGGTTTTAATCGTTTTTTGTGTCAATTTGCTGGTTTATAAAGTGTTTTTCTGCTGTTTTCACCATTTTATAAGAATTGTTCTTTTAGACCAGTTTTAAGCATTTCTAGTCTAAATTTACATGTTCTTAAAGTGTTTTTTTGCTTTTTTTACCATTTTACAAGAATAAATTTACTGGTTTTTACACAGTTTTACAAGAATTGTTGTTTTAGACCAGTTTTAAGCATTTCTAGTCTAAATTTACATGTTCTTAAAGTGTTTTTTTTGCTGTTTTCACCATTTTACAAGAATTAATTTACTGGTTTTATAGTTTTAGAACGTCTTTTAGATCGGTTTTAAATTTTTTGTGTCAATTTCTGGTTTATAAATTTTCATGTTTTCACCATTTTAAAGAATTGTTCTTTTAGACCTGTTTTAAGCATTTTAGTCAAGATTTACAATCTTTTGTTTTCACCATTTTACAAGAATTGTTATTTTAGACCAGTTTTAAGCATTTCTAGTCTAAATTTACATGTTCTTAAAGTGTTTTTTTGCTGTTTTTACCATTTTACAAGAATAAATTAACTGGTTTTTACACTGTTTCACAAGAATTCGTCTTTTAGACCGGTTTAAAGCATTTGTAGTCTCAAATTCCTAGTTGTTACTGTGTTTTAATGGAGTTTTAAGCGTTTCACAGGAATTCGTCTTTGAGACCGGTTTTAATCGTTTTTTGTGTCAATTTACTGGTTTTTAAAGTGTTTTAATGCTGTTTTCACCATTTTATAAGAATTGTACTTTTAGACCAATTTTAAGCATTTCTAGTCGAAATTTACATGATCTTAAAGTGTTTTTTTGCTGTTTTCACCATTTTACAAGAATTGTTCTTTTAGACCAGTTTTAAGCATTTCTAGTCTAAATTTACATGTTCTTAAAGTGTTTTTTTTTGTTTTTACCATTTTACAAGAATAAATTTACTGGTTTTACACTGTTTTACAAGAATTGTTGTCTTTTAGACCGGTTTTAAGCATTTCTAGTCTCAAATTTACATGTTCTTAAAGTGTTTTTTTACTGTGTTTTAATGGAGTTTTAAGTGTTTTACAAGAATTCGTCTTTTAGACCGGTTTTAATCGTTTTTTGTGTCAATTTGCTGGTTTTAAAGTGTTTTCTGCTGTTTTCACCATTTTATAAGTCTAAATTTACATGTTTTAAAGACCAATTTTAAGAATAAATTAGTCGAAATTTACATGATTTAGTTTTTTTTTTTGCTGACATTTTACAAGAATTGTTGTTTTAGACCAGTTTTAAGCATTTCTAGTCTAAATTTACATGTTCTTAAAGTGTTTTTTTGCTGTTTTACCATGAATTAATTTACTGGTTTTACAGTGTTTTACAAGAATTCGTCTTTTAGATCGGTTTTAATCGTCTTTTGTGTCAATTTGCTGGTTTATAAAGTGTTTTTCTGCTGTTTTCACCATTTTACAAGAATTGTTGTTTTAGACCAGTTTTAAGCATTTCTAGTCTAAATTTACATGTTCTTAAAGTGTTTTTTTTGCTGTTTTTACCATTTAACAAGAATTAATTTACTGGTTTTTACAGTGTCTTACAAGAATTCGTCTTTTAGATCGGTTTTAATCGTTTTTTGTGTCAATTTGCTGGTTTATAAAGTGTTTTTCTGCTGTTTTCACCATTTTATAAGAATTGTTATTTTAGACCAGTTTTAAGCATTTCTAGTCTAAATTTACATGTTCTTAAAGTGTTTTTTTGCTTTTTTTACCATTTTACAAGAATAAATTTACTGGTTTTTACACAGTTTTACAAGAATTGTTGTTTTAGACCAGTTTTAAGCATTTCTAGTCTAAATTTACATGTTCTTAAAGTGTTTTTTTTGCTGTTTTCACCATTTTACAAGAATTAATTTACTGGTTTTTATAGTGTGTTACAGGAATTCGTCTTTTAGATCGGTTTTAATCGTTTTTTGTGTCAATTTGCTGGTTTATCAAGTGTTTTTCTGCTGTTTTCACCATTTTATAAGAATTGTTCTTTTAGACCAATTTTAAGCATTTCTAGTCGAAATTTACATGATCTTAAAGTGTTTTTTTGCTGTTTTCTACATTTTACAAGAATTGTTATTTTAGACCAGTTTTAAGCATTTCTAGTCTAAATTTACATGTTCTTAAAGTGTTTTTTTGCTGTTTTTACCATTTTACAAGAATAAATTTACTGATTTTTACACAGTTTTACAAGAATTGTTGTTTTAGACCAGTTTTAAGCATTTCTAGTCTAAATTTACATGTTCTTAAAGTGTTTTTTTTGCTGTTTTTACCATTTAACAAGAATTAATTTACTGGTTTTACAGTGTCTTACAAGAATTCGTCTTTTAGATCGGTTTTAATCGTTTTTTGTGTCAATTTGCTGGTTTTATAAAGTGTTTTTCTGCTGTTTTCACCATTTTATAAGAATTGTTATTTTAGACCAGTTTTAAGCATTTCTAGTCTAAATTTACATGTTCTTAAAGTGTTTTTTTGCTTTTTTTACCATTTTACAAGAATAAATTTACTGGTTTTTACACAGTTTTACAAGAATTGTTGTTTTAGACCAGTTTTAAGCATTTCTAGTCTAAATTTACATGTTCTTAAAGTGTTTTTTTTGCTGTTTTCACCATTTTACAAGAATTAATTTACTGGTTTTTATAGTGTGTTACAGGAATTGGTTTTTAGATCGGTTTTAATCGTTTTTTGTGTCAATTTGCTGGTTTTCAAGTGTTTTTCTGCTGTTTTCACCATTTTATAACAATTGTTCTTTTAGACCAATTTTAAGCATTTCTAGTCGAAATTTACATGTTCTTAAAGTGTTTTTTTTGCTGTTTTCACCATTTTACAAGAATTGTTCTTTTAGACAAATTTTAAGCATTTCTAGTCTAAATTTACATGTTCTTAAAGTGTTCTTTTTTTTGCTGTTTTACCATTTTACAAGAATAAATTTACTGGTTTTACACTGTTTTACAAGAATTCTGTCTTTTAGACCGGTTTAAAGCATTTGTAGTCTCAAATTCCTAGTTGTTACTGTGTTTTAATGGAGTTTTAAGCGTTTCACAAGAATTCGTCTTTGAGACCGGTTTTAATCGTTTTTTGTGTCAATTTGCTGGTTTTAAAGTGTTTTTCTGCTGTTTTCACCATTTTATAAGAATTGTTCTTTTAGACCAATTTTAAGCATTTCTAGTCGAAATTTACATGATCTTAAAGTGTTTTCACCATTTTACAAGAATTTTAGACCAGTTTTAAGCATTTCTAGTCTAAATTTACATGTTCTTAAAGTGTTTTTTTGCTGTTTTACCATTTTACAAGAATTAATTTACTGGTTTTACACTGTTTACAAGAATTGTCTTTTAGACCGGTTTAAAAGATTTTACATAGATGTGTTTTAATGTTGTTTTACCATTTTTTTAATCGTTTTTTGTTTTGTGTTTGCTGGTTTTAAAGTGTTTTTCTGCTGTTTTCACCATTTTATAAGAATTGTTCTTTTAGACCAGTTTTAAGCATTTCTAGTCTAAATTTACATGTTCTTAAAGTGTTTTTTTGCTGTTTTTACCATTTTACAAGAATAAATTTACTGGTTTTTACACAGTTTTACAAGAATTGTTGTTTTAGACCAGTTTTAAGCATTTCTAGTCTAAATTTACATGTTCTTAAAGTGTTTTTTTGCTGTTTTACCATTTTACAAGAATTAATTTACTGGTTTTACAGTGTGTTACAAGAATTCGTCTTTTAGATCGGTTTTAATCATTTTTTTGTGTCAATTTGCTGGTTTATAAAGTGTTTTTCTGCTGTTTTCACCATTTTATAAGAATTGTTATTTTAGACCAGTTTTAAGCATTTCTAGTCTAAATTTACATGTTCTTAAAGTGTTTTTTTTGCTGTTTTTACCATTTTACAAGAATAAATTTACTGGTTTTACACTGTTTTACAAGAATTGTTGTTTTAGACCAGTTTTAAGCATTTCTAGTCTAAATTTCAAATTTAGTTGTTACTGTGTTTTAATGGAGTTTTAAGTGTTTTACAAGAATTCGTCTTTTAGACCGGTTTTAATCGTTTTTTGTGTCAATTTGCTGGTTTTTAAAGTGTTTTTCTGCTGTTTTCACCATTTTATAAGAATTGTTCTTTTAGACCAGTTTTAAGCATTTCTAGTCGAAATTTACATGATCTTAAAGTGTTTTTTTGCTGTTTTCACCATTTTACAAGAATTGTTATTTTAGACCAGTTTTAAGCATTTCTAGTCTAAATTTACATGTTCTTAAAGTGTTTTTTTGCTGTTTTACCATTTTACAAGAATAAATTTACTGGTTTTACACAGTTTTACAAGAATTGTTGTTTTAGACCAGTTTTAAGCATTTCTAGTCTAAATTTACATGTTCTTAAAGTGTTTTTTTGCTGTTTTTACCATTTTACAAGAATTAATTTACTGGTTTTACAGTGTTTTACAAGAATTCGTCTTTTAGATCGGTTTTAATAATTTTTTTTTTGTGTCAATTTGCTGGTTTATAAAGTGTTTTTCTGCTGTTTTCACCATTTTATAAGAATTGTTATTTTAGACCAGTTTTAAGCATTTCTAGTCTAAATTTACATGTTCTTAAAGTTTTTTTGCTGTTTTTACCATTTTACAAGAATAAATTTACTGGTTTTACACTGTTTTACAAGAATTGTCTAAAAATTTTAGACCGGTTTTAAGCATTTTAGTCTCAAATTTAGTTTTAGATGTTTTTAATGGAGTTGTTCAATTTGCTGGTTTTTACAAGTTTTTGTTGTTTTAGACCGGTTTTACAAGAATTCAATTTACTTTTAGACCAGTTTTGTTTTCACCATTTTACCATTTTAAAGTGTTTTTCTGTTTTCACCATTTTATAAGAATTGTTGTTTTAGACCAGTTTTAAGCATTTCTAGTCTAAATTTACATGTTCTTAAAGTGTTTTTTTGCTGTTTTCACCATTTTACAAGAATTAATTTACTGGTTTTACAGTGTTTACAAGAATTCGTCTTTAGATCGGTTTTAATCGTCAATTTTTTACTGTTTTCAATTTGCGTTTTTGTTTCAATTTGCTGGTAAAGTGTTTTTCTGCTGTTTTCACCATTTTATAAGAATTGTTATTTTAGACCAGTTTTAAGCATTTCTAGTCTAAATTTACATGTTCTTAAAGTGTTTTTTTGCTGTTTTTACCATTTTACAAGAATAAATTTACTGGTTTTACACAGTTTTACAAGAATTGTTGTTTTAGACCAGTTTTAAGCATTTCTAGTCTAAATTTACATGTTCTTAAAGTGTTTTTTTTGTTTTACCATTTTACAAGAATTAATTTACTGGTTTTTACAGTGTGTTACAAGAATTCGTCTTTTAGATCGGTTTTAATCGTTTTTTGTGTCAATTTGCTGGTTTATAAAGTGTTTTTCTGCTGTTTTCACCATTTTATAAGAATTGTTCTTTTAGACCAGTTTTAAGCATTTCTAGTCTAAATTTACATGAATTTAAAGTGTTTTTTTGCTGTTTTCACCATTTTAGAAGAATAAATTTACTGGTTTTTATTTTACAAGAACCAGTTTTAAGCATTTCTAGTCTAAATTTACATGTTCTTAAAGTGTTTTTTTTGTTGTTTTTACCATTTTACAAGAATAAATTTACTGTTTTACACAGTTTTACAAGAATTGTTGTTTTAGACCAGTTTTAAGCATTTCTAGTCTAAATTTACATGTTCTTAAAGTGTTTTTTTTTTGCTGTTTTACCATTTAACAAGAATTAATTTACTGGTTTTACAGTGTGTTACAAGAATTCGTCTTTTAGATCGGTTTTAATCGTTTTTTGTGTCAATTTGCTGGTTTTTAAAGTGTTTTTCTGCTGTTTTCACCATTTTATAAGAATTGTTCTTTTAGACCAGTTTTAAGCATTTCTAGTCTAAATTTACATGTTCTTAAAGTGCATTTCTAGTCTAAATTTTTTGCTTTTTTACCATTTTACAAGAATAAATTTACTGGTTTTACACAGTTTTACAAGAATTGTTGTTTTAGACCAGTTTTAAGCATTTCTAGTCTAAATTTACATGTTCTTAAAGTGTTTTTTTGCTGTTTTTACCATTTTACAAGAATTAATTTACTGGTTTTTACAGTGTGTTACAAGAATTCGTCTTTTAGATCGGTTTTAATCGTTTTTTGTGTCAATTTGCTGGTTTATAAAGTGTTTTTCTGCTGTTTTCACCATTTTATAAGAATTGTTCTTTTAGACCAGTTTTAAGCATTTCTAGTCTAAATTTACATGTTCTTAAAGTGTTTTTTTTTTTGCTGTTTTTTACCATTTTACAAGAATAAATTTACTGTTTTACCATTTTACACCAGTTTTAAGTTTTAAGAATAGTCTCAAATTTAGTTGTTACTGTGTTTTAAAGAGTTTTTTTTCACAAGAATCTGTCTTTTAGACCGGTTTTATCAAGTGTCAATTTACTGTTTTTAAAGTTTTACACTGTTTTACCATTTTACAAGAATTGTTTTAGACCAGTTTTAAGCATTTCTAGTCTAAATTTACATGTTCTTAAAGTGTTTTTTTGCTGTTTTACCATTTAACAAGAATTAATTTACTGGTTTTACAGTGTGTTACAAGAATTCGTCTTTTAGATCGGTTTTAATCGTTTTTGTGTCAATTTGCTGGTTTATAAAGTGTTTTTCTGCTGTTTTCACCATTTTATAAGAATTGTTATTTTAGACCAGTTTTAAGCATTTCTAGTCTAAATTTACATGTTCTTAAAGTGTTTTTTTGTTGTTTTTTACCATTTTACAAGAATAAATTTACTGGTTTTACACAGTTTTACAAGAATTGTTGTTTTAGACCAGTTTTAAGCATTTCTAGTCTAAATTTACATGTTCTTAAAGTGTTTTTTTGCTGTTTTACCATTTTACAAGAATTAATTTACTGGTTTTACAGTGTGTTACAAGAATTCGTCTTTTAGACCGGTTTTAATCGTTTTTTGTGTCAATTTGCTGGTTTTTAAAGTGTTTTTCTGCTGTTTTCACCATTTTATAAGAATTGTTCTTTTAGACCAGTTTTAAGCATTTCTAGTCTAAATTTACATGAATTTAAAGTGTTTTTTTGCTGTTTTCACCATTTTAAAAGAATTGTTACTGGTTTTAGACTGTTTTACAAGAATTTCTAGTCTAAGTTTTACATGCATTTAAAGTGTTTTTTTACATGTTCTTAAAGTGTTGTTTTTTTACCATTTTACAAGAATAAATTTACTGATTTTTACACAGTTTTACAAGAATTGTTGTTTTAGACCAGTTTTAAGCATTTCTAGTCTAAATTTACATGTTCTTAAAGTGTTTTTTTTGCTGTTTTTACCATTTAACAAGAATTAATTTACTGGTTTTTACAGTGTTTTACAAGAATTCGTCTTTTAGATCGGTTTTAATCGTTTTTTGTGTCAATTTGCTGGTTTTTAAAGTGTTTTTCTGCTGTTTTCACCATTTTATAAGAATTGTTCTTTTAGACCAGTTTTAAGCATTTCTAGTCTAAATTTACATGTTCTTAAAGTGTTTTTTGTTTTTTACCATTTTACAAGAATAAATTTACTGGTTTTACACAGTTTTACAAGAATTGTTGTTTTAGACCAGTTTTAAGCATTTCTAGTCTAAATTTACATGTTCTTAAAGTGTTTTTTTTGCTGTTTTTACCATTTTACAAGAAATTAATTTACTGGTTTTACAGTGTGTTACAAGAATTGTCTTTTAGATCGGTTTTAATCGTTTTTTGTGTCAATTTGCTGGTTTATAAAGTGTTTTTCTGCTGTTTTCACCATTTTATAAGAATTGTTATTTTAGACCAGTTTTAAGCATTTCTAGTCTAAATTTACATGTTCTTAAAGTGTTTTTTTGCTGTTTTTACCATTTTACAAGAATAAATTTACTGGTTTTACACTGTTTTACAAGAATTGTCTTTTAGAGTTTAAAGCATTTCTAGTCTCAAATTCCTAGTTGTTACTGTGTTTTAATGGAGTTTTAAGCGTTTCACAAGAATTCGTCTTTTAGACCGGTTTTAATCGTTTTTTGTGTCAATTTGCTGGTTTTAAAGTGTTTTTCTGCTGTTTTCACCATTTTATAAGAATTGTTCTTTTAGACCAATTTTAAGCATTTCTAGTCGAAATTTACATGATCTTAAAGTGTTTTTTTGCTGTTTTCACCATTTTACAAGAATTGTTCTTTTAGACCAGTTTTAAGCATTTCTAGTCTAAATTTACATGTTCTTAAAGTGTTTTTTTGCTGTTTTTACCATTTTACAAGAATTAATTTACTGGTTTTTACAGTGTGTTACAAGAATTGTCATTTTAGACCGGTTTTAATCGTTTTTTTGTAGTAAATTTACATGTTCTTAAAGTGTTTTTCTGCTGTTTTCACCATTTTACAAGAATTGTTATTTTAGACCAGTTTTAAGCATTTCTAGTCTAAATTTACATGTTCTTAAAGTGTTTTTTTGCTGTTTTTACCATTTTACAAGAATAAATTTACTGGTTTTACACTGTTTTACAAGAAGTTGTTTTAGACCAGTTTTAAGCATTTTAGTCTCAAATTTCTAGTTGTTACTGTGTTTTAATGGAGTTTTAAGCGTTTCACAAGAATTCGTCTTTAGACCGGTTTTAATCGTTTTTTGTGTCAATTTGCTGGTTTTTAAAGTGTTTTTCTGCTGTTTTCACCATTTTATAAGAATTGTTCTTTTAGACCAGTTTTAAGCATTTCTAGTCGAAATTTACATGATCTTAAAGTGTTTTTTTGCTGTTTTCACCATTTGTTTTCACCAGTTTTATTTCTAGAATTTTGTTCTTTTAGACTGTTGTTTTCACCATTTTAAGAATTGTTGTTTTCAGTTTTAAGCATTTCTAGTCTAAATTTACATTTTCTTAAAGTGTTTTTTTGCTGTTTTTACCATTTTACAAGAATAAATTTACTGGTTTTTACACAGTTTTACATGAATTGTTGTTTTAGACCAGTTATAAGCATTTCTAGTCTAAATTTACATGTTCTTAAAGTGTTTTTTTGCTGTTTTTTACCATTTTACAAGAATTAATTTACTGGTTTTACAGTGTGTTACAAGAATTCGTCTTTTAGATCGGTTTTAATCGTTTTTTGTGTCAATTTGCTGGTTTTTTATAAAGTGTTTTTCTGCTGACCATTTTACAAGAAGTTTTAGACCAGTTTTAAGCATTTCTAGTCTAAATTTACATGTTCTTAAAGTGTTTTTTTGTTGTTTTTTACCATTTTACAAGAATAAATTTACTGGTTTTACAGTGTTTTACAAGAATTGTCTTTTAGACCGGTTTTAAGCATTTTTAGTGTCAATTTGCTGGTTTTAAAGTGTTTTTTTGCTGTTTTCACCATTTTACAAGAATTGTTCTTTTAGACCAGTTTTAAGCATTTCTAGTCTAAATTTACATGTTCTTAAAGTGTTTTTTTTGAATTGTTGTTTTACCATTTTACAAGAATAAATTTACTGTTTTTACACAGTTTTACAAGAATTGTTGTTTTAGACCAGTTTTAAGCATTTCTAGTCTAAATTTACATGTTCTTAAAGTGTTTTTTTGCTGTTTTTACCATTTTAGAAGAATTAATTTACTGGTTTTTACAGTGTGTTACAAGAATTCGTCTTTTAGATCGGTTTTAATCGTTTTTTGTGTCAATTTGCTGGTTTATCAAGTGTTTTTCTGCTGTTTTCACCATTTTATAAGAATTGTTATTTTAGACCAGTTTTAAGCATTTCTAGTCTAAATTTACATGTTCTTAAAGTGTTTTTTTGCTGTTTTTACCATTTTACAAGAATAAATTTACTGGTTTTTACACAGTTTTACAAGAATTGTTATTTTAGACCAGTTTTAAGCATTTCTAGTCTAAATTTACATGTTCTTAAAGTGTTTTTTGCTGTTTTTTCCATTTTACAAGAATAAATTTACTGGTTTTACACAGTTTTACAAGAATTGTTTTTTTAGACCAGTTTTAAGCATTTCTAGTCTAAATTTACATGTTCTTAAAGTGTTTTTTTTTGTTTTACCATTTTACAAGAATAAATTTACTGGTTTTACACTGTTTTACAAGAATTCGTCTCAAATTCTAGTTGTTACTGTGTTTTAATGGAGTTTTAAGTGTTTCACAAGAATCGTCTTTAAGACCGGTTTTAATCGTTTTTTGTGTCAATTTGCTGGTTTTCAAAGTGTTTTTCTGCTGTTTTCTCCATTTCACAAGAATTGTTCTTTTACATCAATTTTCAGCATTTCTAGTCGAAATTTACATGATCTTAAAGTGTTTTTTTGCTGTTTTCACCATTTTACAAGAATTGTTCTTTTAGACCAATTTTAAGCATTTCTAGTCTAAATTTACATGTTGTTAAAGTGTTTTTTTTCTGCTGTTTTCACCATTTTACAAGAATTGTTGTTTTAGACCAGTTTTAAGCATTTCTAGTCTAAATTTACATGTTCTTAAAGTGTTTTTTTGCTGTTTTACCATTTTAACAAGAATTAATTTACTGGTTTTTACAGTGTGTTACAAGAATTCGTCTTTTAGATCGGTTTTAATCGTTTTTTGTGTCAATTTGCTGGTTTATCAAGTGTTTTTCTGCTGTTTTCACCATTTTATAAGAATTGTTCTTTTAGACCAGTTTTAAGCATTTCTAGTCTAAATTTACATGTTCTTAAAGTGTTTTTTATTTTTTACCATTTTACAAGAATAAATTTACTGGTTTTACACAGTTTTACAAGAATTGTTGTTTTAGACCAGTTTTAAGCATTTCTAGTCTAAATTTACATGTTCTTAAAGTGTTTTTTTGCTGTTTTACCATTTTACAAGAATTAATTTACTGGTTTTACAGTGTGTTACAAGAATTCGTCTTTAGACCGGTTTTAAGCATTTGTAGTCTAAATTTACATGTTCTTAAAGTGTTTTTTTGCTGTTTTCACCATTTTATAAGAATTGTTATTTTAGACCAGTTTTAAGCATTTCTAGTCTAAATTTACATGTTCTTAAAGTGTTTTTTTGCTGTTTTTACCATTTTACAAGAATAAATTTACTGGTTTTTACACAGTTTTACAAGAATTGTTATTTTAGACCAGTTTTAAGCATTTCTAGTCTAAATTTACATGTTCTTAAAGTGTTTATTTGCTGTTTTTTCCATTTTACAAGAATAAATTTACTGGTTTTTACACAGTTTTACAAGAATTGTTTTTTTAGACCAGTTTTAAGCATTTCTAGTCTAAATTTACATGTTCTTAAAGTGTTTTTTGCTGTTTTTACCATTTTACAAGAATAAATTAACTGGTTTTTACACTGTTTTACAAGAATTCGTCTCAAATTCCTAGTTGTTACTGTGTTTTAATGGAGTTTTAAGCGTTTCACAAGAATTCGTCTTTAAGACCGGTTTTAATCGTTTTTTGTGTCAATTTGCTGGTTTTCAAAGTGTTTTTTTGCTGTTTTTACCATTTTACAAGAATTGTTCTTTTAGACCAGTTTTAAGCATTTCTAGTCTAAATTTACATGTTCTTAAAGTGTTTTTTTGCTGTTTTTACCATTTTACAAGAATAAATTTATTGGTTTTTACAGTGTGTTACAAGAATTCGTCTTTCAGACCGGTTTAAAGCATTTGTAGTCTCAAATTCCTAGTTGTTACTGTGTTTTAATGGAGTTTTAAGCGTTTCGCAAGAATTCGTCTTTTAGACCGGTTTTAATCGTTTTTTGTGTCAATTTGCTGGTTTATAAAGTGTTTTTCTGCTGTTTTCACCATTTTATAAGAATTGTTCTTTTAGACCAATTTTAAGCATTTCTAGTCGAAATTTACATGATCTTAAAGTGTTTTTTTGCTGTTTTCTACATTTTACAAGAATTGTTATTTTAGACCAGTTTTAAGCATTTCTAGTCTAAATTTACATGTTCTTAAAGTGTTTTTTTGCTGTTTTCACCATTTAACAAGAATTAATTTACTGGTTTTTACAGTGTGTTACAAGAATTCGTCTTTTAGATCGGTTTTAATCGTTTTTTGTGTCAATTTGCTGGTTTATAAAGTGTTTTTCTGCTGTTTTCACCATTTTATAAGAATTGTTCTTTTAGATCAGTTTTAATCATTTCTAGTCGAAATTTACATCATCTTAAAGTGTTTTTCTGCTGTTTTCACCATTTTACAAGAATTGTTCTTTTAGACCAGTTTTAAGCATTTTTAGTCTAAATTTACATGTTCTTAAAGTGTTTTATTGCTGTTTTTACCATTTTACAAGAATAAATTTACTGGTTTTTACACAGTTTTACAAGAATTGTTGTTTTAGACCAGTTTTAAGCATTTCTAGTCTAAATTTACATGTTCTTAAAGTGTTTTTTTCTGTGTTTTACCATTTTACAAGAATAAATTTACTGGTTTTACACTGTTTCACAAGAATTGTCTTTTAGACCGGTTTAAAGCATTTGTAGTCTCAAATTCTAGTTGTTATTGTGTTTTAATGGAGTTTTAAGCGTTTCGCAAGAATTCGTCTTTTAGACCGGTTTTAATCGTTTTTTGTGTCAATTTGCTGGTTTTAAAGTGTTTTTCTGCTGTTTCACCTTTTTATAAGAATTGTTCTTTTAGATTAGTTTTAAGCATTTCTAGTCGAAATTTGCATGTTCTTAAAGTGTTTTTTTGCTGTTTTACCATTTTACAAGAATAAATTTTCTGGTTTTACACAGTTTTACAAGAATTCGTTTTTTAGACCAGTTTTAAGCATTTCTAGTATAAATTTGCATGTTCTTAAAGTGTTTTTTTGCTGTTTTCACCATTTTATAAGAATTGTTCTTTTAGACCAGTTTTAAGCATTTCTAGTCTAAATTTACATGATCTTAAAGTGTTTTTTGCTGTTTTCTCCATTTTACAAGAATTTTATTTTAGACCAGTTTTAAGTATTTCTAGTGTAAATTTACATGTTCTTAAAGTGTTTTTTTGCTGTTTTACCATTTTACAAGAATTAATTTACTGGTTTTACAGTGTGTTACAAGAATTGTCTTTTAGATCGGTTTTAATCGTTTTTTGTGTCAATTTGCTGGTTTATAAAGTGTTTTTCTGCTGTTTTCACCATTTTATAAGAATTGTTCTTTTAGATCAGTTTTAATCATTTCTAGTCGAAATTTACATCATCTTAAAGTGTTTTTCTGCTGTTTTCACCATTTTACAAGAATTGTTCTTTTAGACCAGTTTTAAGCATTTTTAGTCTAAATTTACATGTTCTTAAAGTGTTTTATTGCTGTTTTACCATTTTACAAGAATAAATTTACTGGTTTTACACAGTTTTACAAGAATTGTTGTTTTAGACCAGTTTTAAGCATTTCTAGTCTAAATTTACATGTTCTTAAAGTGTTTTTTTCCTGCTTTTTACCATTTTACAAGAATAAATTTACTGGTTTTTACACTGTTTACAAGAATTCGTCTTTTAGACCGGTTTAAAGCATTTGTAGTCTCAAATTCTAGTTGTTACTGTGTTTTAATGGAGTTTTAAGCGTTTCGCAAGAATTCGTCTTTTAGACCGGTTTTAATCGTTTTTGTGTCAATTTGCTGGTTTTAAAGTGTTTTTCTGCTGTTTCACCTTTTATAAGAATTGTTCTTTTAGATTAGTTTTAAGCATTTCTAGTCGAAATTTGCATGTTCTTAAAGTGTTTTATTGCTGTTTTTACCATTTTACAAGAATAAATTTTCTGGTTTTTACACAGTTTTACAAGAATTGTTTTTTTAGACCAGTTTTAAGCATTTCTAGTATAAATTTGCATGTTCTTAAAGTTTACCATTTTCTTTTTTACACACATTTTACAAGAATTGTTTTAGACCAGTTTTAAGCTAGATTTTTATAAGAATTGTTTTAAAGTGTTTTTTTTTCAACCTTTTATAAGAACCAGTTTTAAGCATTTCTAGTCTAAATTTACATGTTCTTAAAGTGTTTTTTTTCTCTGTTTTACCATTTTACAAGAATAAATTTACTGGTTTTACACTGTTTTACAAGAATTGTCTTTTAGACCGGTTTAAAGCATTTGTAGTCTCAAACCGGTTTCTAGTTGTTACTGTGTTTTAATGGAGTTTTCAGCGTTTTACAAGAAATTTCCCTAGCAACGAGGAGAAGGAGTGGGTGAAATTTCCTTAGCAACGGGGGAAGAAGTGAGTAAAATTTTCCTAGCAACGGGAGAGAGAATTGGGTGAAATTTCCCTAGTAACGAAGGCAAGAAGAGAGGAAAATTTTTCTAGCAACATGGGAAAAGAAGAGCGGAAAATTTCTCTTCCAACGTGGGGAAAAGTGGGGGAAATTTCCCTAGCAACGTGGGCAAGTCGTGGGTTAAATTTCCCGAGCAATTAGGGGCAAGTAGTGGGGGGAATTTCCCTAGCAACAGGGGGGGCAGGAAGTGGAGGAATTTTACCCAGCAACGGTGGCAAGGAGTGGGGAAAATTCTGCAGGAACGGGGGCAAGAAGAGGGAAAATTTCCCTAGCAACGTAGCGAAAGAATAGGAGGATATTTACCTAGGAACAAGGGGACAGGATTGGGTGAAATTTCCCTAGCAACGAGGAAGGAAGAGTGGGTAAAATTTCACAAGCAAGGTGAGGGAAGAAGTAGGGGAAATTCCCTAGCAACAGAGGAACAGAATTGAGGAAATTACCCCAGCAAGAGGGGCAAGAAGTGTGTAAAGTTCTCTAGCAACTCCCTAGTGCAGGAAATTTTATTAACAACGGGGCAAAAAATGTGGAATTTTACCTAACAACAAGGGGCAAGAAGTGGGGAAATTTCCCACCAACGGGGGCAAGAAGAGGGGAAATTTCCAAAGCAACGGGTGGACAGAATTGGGGGAAATTTCCCTAAGAACGAGGAGCAAGGAGTGGGTGAAATTTCCTTAGCAACGGTGGCAAGGAGTGGGAGAAATTTTCCTAGCAATAGGGGCAAGAAGAGAGGAAAACTCCTAGTAACGTGGTGAAAGAAGTGGGGAATTTTATCTAGGAACGTGGGGAAGGAAGTGGGGAAATTTCCCAGAAACGAGGCAAAAGAGGGGAAAATTTCCCTAGTAACGTTGGGAAAGAAGTGGGATAAATTTCCCAGCAAAAGGGGCAGGAAGAGGGGAAATTTCCCAGCAATGGGGAAGAAGAGTTGAAAACTTTCTAGCAACATGGGGAAAGAAGTGGGGGAAATTTCCCTAGCAACGAATGGCAAGGAGTGGGTGAAATTTCGTTAGAAACGGTGGCAGAAAAAAAAATATCCCTAACAACGTGGGCAAGAAGTGGGTTAAATTTCCCAGCAATTAGGGGCAGAAAGTGGGGAAATTTTCCCAACAACAGGGCAAGAAGTGGGGAATTTTAACTAGCAACGGGGCAAGGAGTGAGGGAAAATTCCTTAGCAACGTGGCGAAAGAAGAGGAGAATATTTACCCATCAACAAGGGTACAGAATTGGGGAAATTTCCCAGCAACGAGGAGGGATGAGTGGGTGAAATTCCCTGCCAACGTGTGGCAAGAAGTGGGGAAATTTCCCAGCAACGGGGAACAGAATTGAGGAAATTTTCCCAGCAACAGGGAAAGAAGTGGGTAAAATTTCCCCAGCAATTGGGGCAAGTAGTGGAGGAAATTTCCCAACAACGGGGCAAAAGTGGGGGATTTTTTAAGAACGAGGAGGAAGAAGTGGGGAAATTTCCCAGCAACGGGGGGCAAGAAAAGAGGAAAATTTCCCTAGCAACGTGGGAAAAGAAGAGAGGAAAATTTCCCTAGTAACGTGGGGAAAGAATTGGGGAAAATTTCTTTAGCAACAACGGACAAGGAGTGGTTGAAATTTCCTTAGCAATGGGGCAAGAACAAAGGAAAATTTTCCTAGTAACGTGGGCAAAAGAGGGGAAAATTTATCTAGCAACGGGGCAAAAGTGGGGAAATTTCCACCAACGCTGGCAAGAAGAGGGAAAATTTTCCTTGCAATAAATTAACTTTCAGTAATGTTTACAGTGTTGAATAATACCAAGTCTAAAAAATATCATTTTTTTTTTATAAAGAGGTTCTCAACAATATTTCTGAAGTTGTATAATTTATAATTATAATATACAAAAAAAATCAAAAATAAAATGGAAAAACTTTCAGCATAGAAGAAAGAATTCAGATGTACACAATTAATATATACTTTATTTCTTCACAAGTTAAACTATATTTACAAATTTTAGTTCCTACCCAGTTGCCACATGGCAATTATTTTCACCTTACAAGTCATTTAGCACAAGCAAATTTTAGTTTGTTTTGAAGGTGATACATAATAAAATTTCAACCAATCATTTTATATTGAGTGAGAATACATGCATATATGTTCAAATTAACTTCTATACTAGTTAGCAGAATGTCAGTTAGTCAATACTATTTTCCTAAATAATCTGAGACCAATTGAATGGTTAAGATGCCTTAAATTGTCATCTAATTATTGTAATAGTTTAAAGAGAAGTACAGATGGCTTTAAAGGACAAGCACAGGAATGAAATACGTATAGTAAAGCAAATTTTCAGAGTAAAACGTTTGATTACAAAAGTATATAAAGTGTGCATGTGCGTTATAACAAACTATTTATAGCCAGAAAGTTATATTGTGAAATATATGATACAGATATTAGCAAATATACATTCTATGTTTTTCACAAGTATGACAGATTTTTTTATAATACATTTCAAACAGATATTACTTACACATACATAGAGCATTATTTTACTGGTATGTTCACAACACACACACACACACAATATGCAGATTTGAACTTTTCCACAGAAGCTTAAAAAATATATATTGCATACAAATACTTATATCTAGAACCAGTATAAAATCAGTGATAAAGTGCTGGTACTAAAATTGACCTATTACTATGTAAATCCTCTGCTTTTCCATAGAACTTGTACTCTTCAAATCCTTCAATTAAATTAAGGAAAAAATCAAAATATTGAACACTTTTATTTATGTTTCACCATTGGTTAGCATTCAGACCAGATTTCAAACATAAGTAATGTGTGATAAGAAGCATAATATGAATTAGAAAACATACTTTATTATCATAAAACTTTATTTTAACTGTAAATATAATTTTATGCAACATGTTTAACACTCATCATAATAGGTTTATTTATCAAAATTCAGATCCTAATAGCTTGAGTTTAAAAGGAAATACATGACATTTCTTTACAGTATGTGCATCAAAAATGATATATACAGGTAGAGAAAACTGGTAAGAAAAGAAAAGAAATATACATAACAATACTGAATCCAGTTATTGAATTTTTAAATAGTTTTTTCTAAAGTTTACACATTACTAGCCCATGCATTTTATTGTTTAATTCACAGATTTCTAAAAATCATTGTTACATATTAATAAAAAAGTATATCCCATCAGATATAAAATGTTTTAGAAATTAAGTTTCTAACAAAAACAATTTGAAAACTCTTATAAAATTGTTTTAAATAACCTGTAGATTTTTACCAACCAAATTATGTAAAGCCTATAGTTAACTAATCTACAACTATTCTACCAATCAAACTATTCTGAATATCCTAAGTTATTTTAAAGTAGTTCTGATTAATTCTCACATTGAACCTTCTTGGCCACTTATTAACAACCTGATATATTTTAAAGTAAAACTAGTTTGGATCTTCTGTAATTATTAAGAACACAATTATTAGTTACATGACATAACTTGTAATTTCTAACCTCTTTGAACACCTGCAACTTTAATTCATTAAATGTAGCAAAATGTAGTATATAATGACCATTCAAATATAAGAAATCCTATTATTTTCTGTATGTTATTTTATTAATACATATAATTAAAGAAAATTTATTTCAGTATTTTATTTCAACTCACATAACGTGATATTTCATAGTACATCTGTTTTGCTTTATTAACCTGGGGAGAGAAAGATATCGTTTAACTAACAATTCCAGTCCATAAATGATAGCAACAACCATTTACAAAATCTTCCACCATGGACTGAACAGCTAAAACACGAACATTTGGCCTGTTAGGTGTATGGTTTTCTTCCACATGGTGTCTGAACACAAGACACAAATTCTAAAAGCATGGGAAAAAAAAGGAAAAGAAGCTAAGTTTGTTGATCATACAATATATGGCTATTCCCATAACCTAACATATATACAACCAACCACATAAAAAACCACATGCAAGAATTTATGATAAAACAACAACAAAATCAACCTAACAAAATAAAATAAAAACTATATAATTTAAATAAAACTAACAAACTGTTGCAGAAATCAGATAGATACAGACAAAATAGAACGTAAGTTATGCTAGAAACTCTATTACTCAAAAACCGTAACCTAGGGCTTATTACATGTAGTTCACTCTAAAAACTGAAACCTCTTTGCACAACTTTTTCTAAAGCTTCTAAATATGTGGATTCATGTTTGAACTGTTTAATGAAGGCTCGAAAACTTCAAGTTTACTATCTGAATTGTGTCCTTTCTTTCTATATTTGCATCAAGCCTATTCACATAAAGCCTATTGTTAAAAGTAACACTCCTCTGTCTTGAAGTACAACTTCACCTATATATTATCCTATATAGATATGATGTGTAGATTACTTTTACCAAAAGTTTGTTACAATAAAGAGCAATCTTTTCTTATTTTTAAATTATAGACATTAATACCAAAGATATCATTACTTGAATGTTACAATTTTTTTTATTGCTTATAATAAACTTTTCCAATTCTACAAGAAATGACAATTATCTAATAATTTTTGTAATAATTTCATCTATTTTTTAAACAATAATGAATAAAGATTTTAACAATATCAAGTGTTACACATATAGAGTTCTTTTTAATATAATAACTGGAGATATGGTAAACAGAATTATATACTTTCTGTAATATATGTAATGAATATAGCTACATAATCATGTCTTTTAGAAATTCCATATATACATTATATATATATATATATATATATATATATATATATATATATATATATATTTGATAGTATGTGTATTTATATCAACACTTCATATATATACATACATACATTATATATATATACTTTTGTTAGATGATCGCGTATTTATTTATATCTTTAAGAATAATTCATTTTTTCACTGAATTTTTACAATCATTGTCATTTTAGATAAACTAATGAAAGCCTTTTTATAAGTAGAATTGTCTCACAGAATAAAGTGTTTACAGAAACCTATCCCATCCCATAACCATATAAAACTCTACCCAACTATCTTGTAAAATAAAAACTCATGAAAACAAATGACACACATGCTATTCATTACATTACTCAATAAGTTAGTGTAGTAATTTATCCAAATCACTATAATTTGTGATGTAATATGCCAACATAAAAATAGATATTTCAAACATTCAGGAAAAGAATAATGATTATGCTCCTGAGTGTAACTATTTAAAAATGTAACCAAACTATTTCTGATAAAGATTCATATTTAAAAACAAACAATAAAAAACTTTGTTCAAAATAATATAAAATTAACTAACTAAACTTACAGTTCTATAGGTATGAAGGTTCACTGAGAGTAAAATAAAAACATCAGGACATCTGGTATGTAGAACAGTCTAAAATAAAATAATAAATAAAATGAATATTCAACAAAAACATGAAAGAACATGCCAAATTAAACTCATACAGAAACTTTACACTCAAGTACACAGATTATTTAAAGCTGACACATATGACAATATGCAAAAAATGATGAGATTTTGGAAGTTTGATTAAAAATTCTTTCAGCAATTGTAATAAAAATGACTAAAGTATAGAATGTAACAAGGATGGTACTATAACACTTCAGTTCTTATTTCAATAAACATTGATTTAATTGTTACGTACAATATTTACGAGTTACTTAAAATATCCGATAAAATATATATTCAGATTTTTTTCCATTTTTAGAAAAATGGTGCAAAATAGTGCACTAAGCATTTCAGAACATCATTTACATGTTGCACAGTACTTACTCATAATTCTCTGATATCCTGATGCTTACACAGTAAGTCATGAGACTTAATGAACAAGCAAAATTTGCTAGACTATCTTCCTGCTAGCTAATGATGAAAATTTAGCTATGGGGAGATGGAAAGTTTTTCAGAGATAAACGAATTTTCAAAATGTAATATTCAAACCAGGCAAACTTACCCCTGAAAATAAGGGGGTGGAGAAGTATGATGATAAAGAGGCCCGTAGATAAAGTAGTCTTTGGTGTAAATACGGAGAAAAGAATCAGATTATACTACCCAGTGACAAAGATGGAGGATATAACTGAGAGAGCAGGAGTTTTGATAAAAAGAGCTAGCAGAAATGCAATTTTTGTAGTGCATGTAGGAACTAATGATGTAGGGAAGAATAGGTCAGAGAAGCTAATAAGTACAAGGGGTTGATAAAGGCATTTAAAGAAATAATTCATAACTTAATTTTGTCAGAGATACTGCAAAAAATTAACTGTTGGATTGAACCCATAAGTAGGTCACTAGGACTAAATGGTAGGCTTGGGTTAGTATGTAAAGATGAGCAGATTGGCTATATAGACTTATGGAATCAGTTCAATGAAAGAAAGGAGATTTTTGGAATGAATGGTTTACATTAAAATAGGGTAGGAGCTGGCTTGTTTCTTAAGGCTATTAACTCAGCTGTAAGGGAAGTTTTAAACTAGGACTAGATAGTGGTGGAAGTAAGAAAAGCTAAATACAAAATGAATAAGAGAAACTTAAAAGTTTAGCACAGAAAATCAATATAAAAGTAGTTATAAGAATAAGCTTACTTGTTACTATTGTAATGCTACAAGTACAAGAAATAAAACAGAGGACTTTAGAACACTAGTAGAAATGGTGGATTTTGATATAATGGGAATAACTGAAACATGGTTAAATGTAGATGATTCTGATGACAAACTACTTTGAAATACAGGGTTACAGGTTATTTAATAGGAATAGAGTATTAAAGAGAGAGGGAGGAGTGGCTTTATATGTAAAATGTGAGTTAGATCATGTTGAATTTTGAGAACATCAAAGATAATGGCAAGAAGATTGTATCCACTTGTGTTTCTATTAGTGTATATAAAGAGAAAAGGCTTCAAGTGAGAAATTATTACAGACTACCAAATGATACTGATTAATTTAGTGAGAAACTTTACAATGAGATTAAGATTCCAACTGTTAAAGAAGTCATAATTTCAGGCATATAGATTTGGAAATGCTAGAGTCAAACCAGAAGAATGAATGGTTCATGGAAAATGTCCAGGATGGGTTTTTTCCAACAATTAGTCAAACCACCCACTAGAAAAAAAATGCTATTTTAGGTCTATTGTTAACTTTAAATATATATTTAATTGAGAAAGGTGGAAACTGAGTGCAAATGATCATTGTTGTATTAGGTTTGAGGTTTTGCTGCCTCACGAAGATTAGGAATAACGATAATATGATTACAAGTT
Organism: Tachypleus tridentatus; assembly: GCF_004210375.1. NCBI lineage: Eukaryota > Metazoa > Arthropoda > Merostomata > Xiphosura > Limulidae > Tachypleus > Tachypleus tridentatus. Next base: position 41,609 of record NW_027467890.1, read on the forward strand.
TCAAAAATACAAATTTTGAAGAAAAGCCAGAACAATTATCTGATCAGATGCAGAAATGTTTTAAAGATTCAAGATATTCCTTCTAACAAAATAGGGAGTAGCTGCAAGTAAAGACAGGTTGGCTTACAAAGAGTTTAAGAGATAAATTAAAGAAAACAATATAAATTTAAGTAATTTAAATTGACTGGTGTAACAGGAGTATTAAAAGATTATAGAAGATCTAGAAAGTTTATAAAACAAAAATCAGGACATTAAAACAGATGTTTGAGAAAAGGTTGGCTGAAAATGTAAAAATTAACAGTAAAGATTTCTTTAAGTACATTAAGGGTACACAAAATATAATGGGGGTAGGAGTCTTGAAGGATATAAAGAAAGGCTAGAATTTGATGATTATGATATGATTAGGTTATTAAATTTTTGCATATTCTTCTGGTTTTACAAAATGATTTAAACAGTATTCCACATCACGAACAGTTGATAAATGGAAATGAGATCATACAAGGTGAATGCATTAATTTTGAGCTAGTTAAGAAAAATTTGAAAGTTTAAAAAAGAACGAGATAATACTTCCCCATGGTATTTGAAGGAAATTAAAGACTGCATATATGAGTCACTTATTATTTATTGTTGGTCCTTGAAGAGCAGGCAGGTACCACAGTAAACTAATGTAGTAACTCCTCTTTTCAAGAGAGGTGATAAAAACTGTCCCAGTAATAACAGACCCATTAGTCCTAATGTAGATGAGAATCAGGGTGTAGATTTGGTACATCTGGGTTTTAAGAAAGTATTTTACCAAGTGCAATATAAAAGGATTGTATTAAAAAAAAAAATCAAAAAATTATTTCTATAGGTGTGGAAATTAATAAATTGGATAGAAGAGTGGCTAGATGACAGAAAGCAGAGGACTGTTACAAATGGAGCTCAGTCAATTGGATTAATGTTACACATGGGGTACACCTCAAGGCTTAATCTTTGGAACCTTCTCTTTTTGACTTGCAACAATGACGTAGACAATAAATTAGTTAAACTTGCAAATTATATTAAGGTCTTAGGTGTTGCTAGCTGTGAAGAGGATGCTGCTGATTTACAAAAGGATCATGGCAGATGATTTCAAATTACAATAAGTGTATGATAATGCTTGTGGGTTATCCAAATACGAATTAAGTATAACTTAGATGGGAGTAATCTTAAGTATTATGAAGAAAACAGATCTTGGTGTAATAGCTAAAGCCATCCAAATAGTGTGCTGTTGCTAGCTTTAAGGCAAATAGGATTTTAGGTCCCATCTAGAGAAATACTGAATATGTCTAAATTTTGTGTGTGTGTGTAAAAGTGCATGCATGTAGAAGAATAGCTAATGCTGTGACTACACATTATTGAAATCAGTCTGAAAAGAGAGGAATAGGAACTGACAAATAACTACAATAACTAAAATAATGAAGATGGGTGAATCAGAATGTGTAAATAAGCATTTGTATTCATTATTCAAAAAACTTTGATGAAGGAACTTTCATAAGACATTCACAGGATTAAGCAGATCAATCTCCAAATCTCCTGTTTTTTTTTGACACCAGTAAGTGATGAGAGTGGAACTCCAATGAAAAACGTACATCACAAATATCCCCATTTTGTGGAAAAAGTTTTGGAACTACCAGATTCAAAACCAATCAAATTTCAATGATGAACAGAATATCAAAGCAAAGAATTTGATGAACCCAAGAAACACAAAGGGAAAGATTCTACAGATTAACAAAACTCTGAAATGACTAACAAAAACTGAAACAGAGAAGTCACCCAGAAAAAAACCATCAATGAATGAGTCAAAGATCCACACTAGGCCATACTAAAAGTATGAATAGCTTTAGTGAGCATAAATAAAAAATGCACATGCAAGACCCTAGAAACGAATGATGACCAGAATGAAAATGAAGTCCTAAAACCATATTAACTTCTGTTGACCAGCAAACTATCAATTAAAGGGAAACAAGTTAAAGTGAAATATCAAAATTAACAAAAACGAAGAGGTTCCATTTTTCTTTTTTTGAAGATTCACACACACACACAATCTGATAATGATAAATTCACTTTTTAAAAAATAATTTATAAACAGTTTTGTCAGATATGAAAGACTGTTTGGCATAGATAACATTATTAATTAATTAATTTTGTGTTTGCAATTTATTCATGTAGAGGCTATGGAAATTTCTAGAAGGCCTATAGATGTATAAATACCTGCAACCAGACAAATGGAAACAGAGCATAAGTCATGTGAAAAAGAATATCAGTGACAGAAATGTTAGAAAACAAAGTTAACTGTTGTGGGAGTTAATGGCCTAAAGATTGATATTCTAGAGCCAGATTAACAGTTTGAAAGGGTTAAGTAGAATAAATTGTCTTGTCAAAGGATGTTTCAAACTAATTGAATCCACTTGTGTAGACTTTGACAAAAGCCAGAAAATTAATGAAGTTCAAGATACAACTGCAGTAACTCACACAGTATAAATTAATTTTACAGATAAAAAGAGAAAAATAATAGAATTGTAAAGTAACTGAACTAGCCTAAACAGGGTTTTGACATGAAGCAAACTGTACAGTGTTTAAGATACAACAATGATCTCCATAGTGTAAATAATGTTTGTATATACGCATATATATAATATATATTATTTTAAAAACAAGTGGAGTGCATGCTGTTCCTTTATTGTCAAATTTATCACCAACAAATCATAGACACCTACTGTACAAGAATCCTTAGCCCAACACACTTGTATATCTATCTGCAATACTTTATAAACTACTAAAAATAGTTCCCAACAGACTTGTAACTTCTATATTTCATACTGCATATACATCTCTAATAAAGGTTTCCTCCTTACCGATTCAAGCTGTCTACAAACTTGTACATTCTGTTATCTCTTTAAAAAATGAATACTCTAACACAGCTCAATAGGCAACAGAGTCAAGGGATAATTGAAGCAATAGCAGTAAGACCCATAGATGGTAAAGATAATAAACTGTGTACGTGATTGTTAGTAAAATAATAATGAGAACAGCTAGTAATGGTAAAAGAGAAGAATGTCTTAAAAATTATAACAATTATATAAATATAACAATTATAACAATATAGAGTAGAAAAATGATAATGATGGGACAAAGTAAAATCTCTTCTCACTAATACTTATTATAATAATTTTAATAATTATTATAATAATTATAATACTTTTATAATAATTTATTATTATAAAAGTAAAAAAACTTAGAAAGGAAAGAGGAACATGAAGTGTATGTATACAAAACTAGTTTAAAAAGCATCTGCAACCTCAGTATTATAAGAATGTGGAAGAAGTAAGATTCAAATGCAGAAAACATTTCATATGACAAGCACCCACAGACAGAACTGAAGCATGTTCAGTAGGGTAAATACAGAGCATATCTGAGAGCAAACAAAAGACCAGTAGAAAAGTCATCAGGAGATTATAACAGACAATATCAGCTCTTCATATTCTAAAGGTGATTAGGTGTGAGCAAGAAATCAATCATTATAAAAATAAATAGAATAAAATGATGTGTAATGCAAATTAGGAATCTTCATGACTTGTACCAATAGTTGCATAACAAATAAAATCACAGTAAAGATAACAGCAAGAATGTCAAAACAAAAATATAAATTAATGTTGGGAAATAGAGTTTATGCAAGATTCCCTATCACATCACATGTGTAGCGACCGCATGAAAGGTAGGAGGTTGGAGAATTATGGGTAATGCATATGCTGCATCATGTAAAAGACAATAAGAAATTATCAGTCATGTTTTGTTTACAGCAAAAGCCTTCAATGTTTCATAGGTAAGCCAAGTTACTATTTTATCTTACTAATTAATATAAAATGGCATGCACAGCACTTTTAAATTTTCTTAAAAATTAATAAATTAATATTACATCATGAAATATTTTTTCCATGAATCCTACTTACAAGAACTTGTTAGGTATATTAGGTCTGCATATTAGGTATATTAAAACCTAATGTTTTATATACTTCCATTTATAAGTACATCTTGCAAAATAGTCTCCAAGTAATTAACATATAGCTCAAATAGCAGTAGTGACTATACATAATAGAAAGGTCCTAGTAAAACATTTTAAATAAAGGACTTCATACTGCTTCATTCTGCTTATATAGTAGTCATCTTGAAAGCAACGTTAAAAGAAGCTGTAACTGATTAGACAACACCAACACACACATAATAGTGACTTGCCTAGTACCATGACATACGTTTATGGTATATATCTTTGTTAGCTACCACTACAAAAATTCATTATAAAACACAACGTCTGAGAACATATTAAAAATATAAAACCATCAATATAAAACTCTGAAACAATATAAATGCACAAGAAAAATTTTAAATTTCAGTCACATTAAATTTACCTACCATATAAATGATATTCCCATCAGGTGACACAAAGTACACATGCGAGTCTGCATATTTAACTGTTAAAACTCGAGTTAAACGTTGGTACCACGAAATGTGCATGTTGTCGAAAACAGAGAGTTGAGGATCAAGGTCACTCAAAGTTACAGTCTTTACTAGTTTCATCAGCTCTGTGAACTCATTATAGTTGATGGTATTGGATGACTGTAGTTGTTGTGAAAATTAGGATATTTTGTTAGTGACATGATTTTATTTAAATAGTTGTCATCTAAAATTTGAAATAAAGTTGAGATTGAATCTGAATATTTAGCAACAATCTTGTTGCACTACTTACAATGACTGAATTTTAAAACAAAAATAAAATAACTAAAACTTGCACTTCCACCAAACAACTGGTATAAATAATCAATGAAATGAGGACAGATTAGTAATTGAAAATGTAGTAGTGAAACATTTAATGCATCTGTGATTATATGATCATTTTCATAACATAATGAAACAAAATCTTAAAGGAAATAAAAATGTTTAACCTACTTTCATAGTTTTACCTTATTTGGAAAAGTGCACAAAATTAAGATAAATATCTGAAAACTTCACTAGTAGTATCAGCAAAGAACACAATTTAAAGAAAACACAAAAAACTGAATATTTCATAATTAAAAGAAATCCTTTATGAATTGGAGTGTTGTAAAAAATCCATTTCTGATGTACAGTGATGATTTAAAAACTGGAAAAATTATCATAAAAATTCTAAATTTGTGTTTATCTCTTCTAGTTATAACAAATACAAGAATTTTAATTTAAGATAGTTGGATATGAAATCCCTTCATTTCAGAAACTCAAAGAACATATGTCCATTCACTACTAGGCAATAAGAAACAAGATGAAGTTAACAGATTACCTATAAGCTCTGTATAGTTAAAGTTCACAATCATACTGATCTGTTGACAACAGTAAACCATGTCATGCACAACAATACTTAAGATTTTGTAATTTTACAATATGCACTAAGAAACCTAGAAATAAAAGTAATAATTTTTTTTTCACACTTTTGGAAGCCTTCATAATGCATGTGCTAAAGCTTGACACATACTCGAAGAATGTTTACTCTAGAAGAAAGTTCCTCTTTCATATTTTGTTTAATAATTTGTAATTAACGTGCCACTATTCTTTAAGTGTTAAACAGATATTATAAAATTTGTAATAAATTACAATATTTTATCAGTAATGTTGAAATACTGATACAAAAAATTAAAAGTTAATTTTAGTTTATTTAAAGTTTCTTTATTAAATCCATTAATCTGTAACAAATAACGATGTATTAAATAAATAGAAAGAAATAAAAATTAGAGCAATTTTACTTGAGATTTGTAATAACGTCATTTAACAACTTGGCACTACTTTATGCAGATGTACACCTTGCAGCACATAAAGGTTTGTGTAGAACATGATTGTCACAGTAGACTTCATGAATGAGTGACAGTTGGGAGCTATACTGGTATAGTTCATTTGCTATGCTATCAATTAGTGCCTTTCTACCATATCTGGAGCTGAAATGCTAATTTCAAGAGGCAAGTTTTCAACTTACTTACCCCAAAATGGTACTAATTTATTTCCTTTATTCTTATTTTATTTCAGGTAATTTTCTTCTTTACTTGGGAATGCAGTTACATTCCTACCATTGTCTGCAGCCAATGGAGGGTGATACATATGTGGAATGTTGTAGGTTTGAGCACCCACATCTTGTTCTCCTAATTTCTATTTCTATATCTATTGCTACTCTTATTTCTTATGCAAGACTTCCAAGTGGAGGTTAAGACTAATACAGTGTATCCTTTAAGGCCTAGAGTACATCTTATAAATCTACATTAAAGCTTATACCCTGGGATCTTTTGAAACAGTGCAGCATTTTTTTTGTTTATCTTTGTTTCTGCTTGTTTTTTACATTGGCACTACTTTCTACCATTTGACAGAATAATAAATGATACTATATTATTTTACCAATACTAGTAAAAGTACTATATATATTCACAGAAAAATATTTTGTAAAAACATTTCGTGTAGAAGTGACTTGTACAGTTTACCAGAAATCTGTCAAATTTTGTGTAGATGTAAATGTTATATTAAAAGTTATACTATTAAAACTAAGTAAATAAGAATGGTCACATGGTTGCATGTAATGAGAGAGTTTGTAACTAACTCAATGCTAAATATGCAGTGCACATATTGTAGGTACATACTCCAATGCTGTTGGTAAAATTGCGAGCACTGACCAAGCATGTTTCAAACATCATGAACGGGTTACTACAAAGTGCTTTGTATGCGATGTGCACATAGAGTGTGCAAATACCATATGTGCTGTTTGGTGAGAATATCTAAGAAATGAACACCAGTTTTGGTTTATCAAACTGAAATGTTATACCACTGTCATTATGTTGTTGTAAGTCTCGAAGACAACACACAAGAGAAAGGAATGAATTGCACGTTATGCTAAGCAAAGAGGAAAATGATTCACTGTTGGGATTGTTTTATTCACAAACTGCAATGTGACTCTGGATATTTTGTCTCTTGAACTGAGAGTGAAGATAAATATCTGCAATGCTTCTCAACAAAAACAACCAACTTTATTAAAATTTGGAAATAATGGTACAGACCCCTTCCCTAGATCCTGCTCCACTTCCTTCAAGGTCCTTCAGACCTTGATTCATCAGACAGCTCCACAGATAGTCTCGTCGACAATCTACAGCAGCTTGCTGAACAACTTTGGTGAGATGACTCCTGGCACGTTCAGCCTGCTCCTGTAATATCACTTGCATCATTGTTTCATGGTTACTATAATAGCTCAAGTAGGACACCTCCTCATCACAAACTCTATGGACAGCTGTGTAAGGCCTAAACAAATATTACAATGCATTACTCCTTAACAGTATATAATTCTTTCAACAATTTTTGTTTC